>NW_006408556.1:20855869-20863178 GCF_000296735.1 Chrysochloris asiatica
GCTACCAGAGCTCCTTAGATGTACATTATTCATGTGCAAATAGTTAGATAGTAGATTGGGTTTTTGCTATTGTCATATATATGAAATGTTAGACAATGGGAGAGTTGATTAGTGAGGATTTCTGAATTTCTAAAAACAGGGGTTAATTTCAGCATTCCAATTTCTTATAATTTGCTTTATCTTCAACCTTTCTTTTCAAAGGACAAAATTTCTGCATTGAAATTTCCCCAGATTCTGTTTTGACAAAGTATGAATTAATGGACTGAGATAAATTCTCTGTTTTTCTGAGTAGAGATTTTCATTTAGACCTAGTGGTCACATGACTTGGTCACCATGGCCATGCTGTAAAACCACTTTGGTGCACAAGGTAATATGACTAACATCTTTTGGCTTTAAAGTCTGAGGATCTCAGCTTTGAATGCTGGTTTAACTACTTATATTACCTGGTCAACTTTTGGCAAGTAACTTCACTCTCCAAGTCTTTTTCTTCAGGTATGCAATTGTTAATTTCCGTCAAGTCGGTCTGACTCATAGTGATCCAGTATAAGGTTTCCAAAGAACAGCTGGTAAGTTTGAATTGCTGACCTTGCTGTTCAAACCAATTTACAGTCCATTGCTTATACTACTGCACCAACAAATCTGCCTGATTTAGAAGTTTTGTTATGGCAATTCAGTGAGATGATATCTGAAGAGGCATCTTATGTGTTATTTTGTAAGGATTCTATCTAATAATCAATGGAATGTCATAATTTAGAAAATGTTTAATAATTAAATTATCTTAAAATAAAAATTAAAAAATGGACCACGGCCTTTGGCACCAACAACATCCCATCAACCCTTAGCTCACATTACAAATACAGAAAGTTTCTGGGACACCCAAATAGGATTGATTGGCTCAAAGAAAGACATGAATACCCTAGCTGTATTTGTCCTAGTCCTGAAGACTCACTTCCTGTATGAATTAGAGCTAGTTCTAACTCATCACCGGTTCTGGTGAGGGATGCTACCTAATGTATTTAGAGTAAATTTGAAGGATTGGCCCACATTTCCCTCACATATATTCCAAACCACCATTTGGACATGAGAATGCTCTATTCCAGAAAATAACTCATTATCATAGGAACTGTTATGGGAAAACTGGACTCATGGAGCTCTTTCTTTTTCTCTGTAGACATCTCTAGATTTCTGGTGATTTTGAACCAGGCCCATGCATTGGCACTGCCCTTGGTTTTTATTCCAAACAGTAAATTGGTGGGACTTTTGGAAGTGAGAAATTCCCTGGTGGAAAGAGGGCCTGTAGCTTTGTGGTCTTCTGAGAAAGGCAAGTCTGTGATGGACATATGGTCAAAGTGGAAGTCCCCCCACCCCCTACCCAAGAGTTCTTCTGAAACTAAACACAATGAATGAAATTTTAAAGGAGTCTCGCCAAGGTTCTGCATGCAAATGACAGCATGCAAAATCCAGATAAGGTGATTCTACACTCACATAGTTTCTTTTTGTGATTGTTGTTCCTACTAGACTGTCCAATTTCATCCAAATAATTTGTAGCAAAATGGATCTTAATGTATGTGTTTCTAATGCATTATTTCATGCTTGCTGTAGATGCTAAGGACTTCTGGTGTGGTGCTGTAGGATCAGCACTGGACTAAGAATACCAAGGTTGGCAATTCAAACCCACCAGCTGCTCCTTGGAAACCCTATATAGGGTCACTATGAATCGGAACCCACTCGAGAGCATATAATAACAACATAGATGTTAAACGTTCTCCCCAAGACTCTGTAACATGACATAGATATCAATGGTGCTTATTCAAAACTTCAAAGAACATTGTGTCTAAAGCAGTGTTAATCAAAATTCAGTGTGCTTCATGATGCCCATGATAACAGCTACCTTAACAAATGACCTGATTATATTAAAATAAAGAGAAGGAAAACCTGCAGATAAGAGAAATGCAAACGCAAAAAGGGTATACATGGACATTGCTTGCAATTTAACAAACTCCACTGGATTTTGAGAGCATGTGCTACAAAGAAAGCTATTTTAGAGGCATAGAAATATAAAAGGCCAGCCTTTTGTTTTTAAGAGCATCTCCATTACCCTCCATTACTGCAATACAGATTAATTGCTAATAATTTTGCTCATAGTCAGAGAATTCAAGGTGACTATGTTACACCTTATGAATTTAGCAAAGGACTCTCTTCTTTACAGAGATTATGTAACGAAAACAATCTAACAACTTTCATTTGCATGGAGGTACTTAGTGGAAGCATGATTAACTTGGTAAGTGGGTGTCTGCTTTGACTGAAAGATGAGGGCTACTTGAAGCCCTAGCAATCAGTTACGTAAGAAAATAGGGGAGGGTATCCAAATGCATATATCAGTGCACTGTTTAAAACATGGATAACAACACACACACCCAAAACAACACTCCCTCAGAACTGAGGCTGGCAGCTGCCTGAACCTCACTGCTATTTACAAGGGAAGAGTGAGCAAGGCTCCGAACACATGGAACAGCATTCAGCACGGGGCTATGTAATTTGGAATAATAAAGAATTTTTCAGAAGTGGACTTGAGGAGAGCAGTCACTCTCTCCAACAGTCCAGAATAGAAAACAGAGATAACCCCAAGAGAGAAATCAGGTTCTTAGGTGCCTTTCTGAAGAATTTGAATTACGAGTTGCTACTGAAAAATCTTTAAAATAGAATATTTCTTTAAAATATGTTTCAAAAGTTCCCTCTGATAGTAATATGAAGAATGGCCTGAAATGTGTGTGTGTGTGAAGATGTGATGCTGGGGTTTTAAGCTACTACAGACAGGAAACAGGTAAGTATTTTCTCATAGTTATCCAGGTGAGGGACAGTGAATCCCTAAATCAAGCACATGGAAATATAGAGAATACGTTAAGAGGCAGATTAAGGAGAACGAACAGCATTTGGAGAATGATTTAATGTAAAAAATGAAAAGAAGGGGTAAGTAGAAGATCATTCCATACTTTTTCTAAGGACACATGTTTGTGGGATCTGGCAATGAGCTCTATAAATAGAGTTTTAAGTACCTGGAAAATATCAAGGTGGAGATGCTTACAAAAGTGCAAAATTATGTGCAGTTTACTTAATACAGAGACCAGAGAAAACACTTCAGAGTTAATCAGCTTATTTATAGTAGCTGAAACCACACTTGCCCATGGAAATGATATAATGTGAGAAGAATAGAGTTTTGGAAAAAATCCATAGGAATAAGAAAATAAGGTCAGGAAAATTCATAAAGAGGCAAGACAATGTAGAAAAGTCACAACACTACTTGTAAAGTCTATATTGATTAAACATTTCATCAACTCTGATGGGAAAAATATATCAAACAAATGAGGAATTAAAATGGATGCCAACCCATTTGCTGATATTTGCTTAATTACTTCAGAATAATTTTTGTAGGACATGCGCTTAAAATGCACACAAATTTTCCAATTTATTGAAATGAAATTGGTTTAGATCCCAAAAAAAGTCCTCAGCTGGAATGACTTTTCATTGTTTTAATAAGGAACCCCCATCAGTCACATTAAAGTTGCATCCTATTCAAAATCTTGAGATAAAAGATTAGCCTTTTAATAAGAAATGTATATTTCATAATAATGTTGGACTCAAACATAGCAATATTGTGAAAATGTTGCAGAAGCAGGCAGTGTTTTGTTCTGTTGTACAGAGGGTGGATATAAGTTGGAATGAACTCAATGGCAAGCTAACAACAACAACGTAATGATAATATACTTTGTCCTTGACTTGGTTATTCTCCATAGAAGCTAGGAATTCTTGGGTCTATGTACTCAGCATTTTATAATGACAGATTACACAAAATTTATGTTAGATATTTTTTTAAAAGGCGCAATTAAAGGACAGCGAAAATGAAAATCTACTATACTCTGCTGGACACAATATACAGAAAATCCTTAGAGGTGACCTCTTGAATTTTTTATTTCATAGCCAGGCAACTGTAAAGTCTGAACTAGTCATGAACTAAATTAGGTCATTGAATACGCTAAGCATTATTTGTAAAGTGGAGTTTAATTCTGGGCTAGATGAGTCAGCAGTATATTTTAAGCAAGAAATTAGCTATCGGGGGCAAGGGCATTTCCCAAATTCTTGCTTAATTTGGCAGCACAATACCTTGCATAGATTAAGCAATAAATAATTAAGGAAAATGAGCTCCTATTTAAAACCATAAATAGTGTTCTGCATTAAGAATATTTCTTTAAAAACATTTGCTGTTTGTAAAAAAATGAATCATTATGACCAGTAAAACATGATATTTCTGAGGAAAATTCATAGTGTCTGACAAATCAACTAATTTTCGAGATCATGTCTTATCTGTGATAAACAAAAGGCAGGGCATAAATATTTACAGGAACCTTAAACTGGAGTCTACCTTTTCTCATAAGTCTTGTAACATTTTCTCAACAGCTCCTATGAGATTTATAATTGTTACATGGTATTTTCATTATTCTTGTTTATATCATACACTGCAAATCTTCGAAGACAGGATAAGTATTTGATTGCTATATTATTATCATTATTAAGATGTGATTGTGGTGTTTTATGATAATACAGACAGGGAAACAGGGTAAGCATGTTCTCTTAGTTCCTCCCAGGTAGGGACAATGAATCCCTAAATCAAGCACATGGAAATATAGAGAATGAGTTCATACATGATTAAGAAGAATGGACCATGAAATATCTTCTAAAATATCATCTACTAAACAAAGAATTTAGTGATGACATGAATGGAGCATAGCCCTCAGGACCATCATTTGGGGAACCACTCAAATTGAAAAGAACTAGCTGTAAACATTCGTTAATAATTGGAACACTAGATGTACAAAGTATGAATCTAAGAAAATTGGAAATGGTCAAAAATGAAATGTAACTCGTAACTATCAATATCCTAGGCATTAGTGAGTTGAAATGGACTGGTATTGGCTATACTGAATCTGATGATCATATGGTTTATTATGTTGAGAATGACAAATTGAAGAGGAATGGTGTTGCACCCATCACCAAAAAGAACATAATAAGATCTGTCATGAAGTACAATGCTGTCTGTGTTAATATCACTATTAACCAGTTAATAACACTATTACTCAAATCTACACACCAATCACTAAAGTCAGTGATGATGAAATTTAAGAATTCTAACAATTTCTTCAGTCTGAAATTGATCAAACATCCAACAAGATGTATTAATAATTACTGAAGATTGTAATGCAAAGGTTGGGAACAAAGAGGAAGGATCAGTAGTTGAAAAATATAACCTTGGTGACAGAAATTATGCTGGAGATTGCATGACAGAATTTTGCAAGACCAATCACTTCTTATTGCAAATACCTATTTTAAACAACCTAAAAACTATAAACTATATAAAACTATGCACATGGACCTCACCAGATGGACTACACAGAATTTAAAGTGACTGCATATGTATGTAAAGAAATGGTGGAAAAGCTCTATATCATCAGCCAAAACAAGGCCAGGGGCAGACTGTGGAACAGATCATCAATTGCTCATATGAAAATTCAGGCTGAAGCTCAAGAAAATTGAAACAAGTCTACAAAAGCCAAAAGATGACCTTCAATATATCCTACATGACTTAGAGACCATCTTAAGAACAGATTTGATACATTAGATACTAAAGACCAAAGACCAGAAGAGTTGTGTGATGACATCAAGAACATCATACAAGAAGAAAGCAAAAGGTCAGAAGAAGACAAGAAAAAAGGAAAACAACAAAATGAATGTCAGAAGAGACTTTGAAACTTGCTCTCCAGTGTAGAGATTAGATACTAAAACAAATGGAAGAAATGAGGAGGTACAAGAGATGAACAGAAAATTTCAAAGGGAAGCTCGAGAAGACAAAGTTAAATATTATAAGGAAATGTGCAAACACCTGGAGTTAGAAAACCAAAAGGGAAGAACACAGTATTTCTTAAGTTAAGTGAACTGAAGAAAAAAATCAAACCTCAATTTATGGCATTGAAGTATTCTATGGGCAAAATATTGAAGGATGCAGAAACATCAAAAGAAGATTGAAGGAATACACAGAATCATTGTACTAAAAAGAAATGGTTGATGTTCAAATATTTCATGAGGTAACATATGATCAAGAGCCAATGATCCTGAAGGAGGAAGTCCAAGGTGCATAGAAGGAATTGGCAAAGAACAGGAATAGATGGAACACAAATTGAAATCTTTCAACAAACCGGTGTGGTACTGGAGGCACTCACTTATCTCTGCCAAGAAATTTGGAAGACAACTATCTGGCCAAATGACTGGAAGAGATCTGTATTTGTGCCCATTCCAAATACAGGTGGCCAAATGGAATGTGGAAATCATCAGACAATATCATTAATATCCCATGCAAGTAAAGTTTTACTAAAGGTAATAAAACGGCTGCAAACATACATTGACAGAGAACTTTCAAGCCAGGTTCAGAAGAGGATGTGGAATGAGGGCTCCCATTTCTGACGTCATATGGATCTTGGCTGAAAGCAGAAAATACCAGAAAGAGGTTTACCTGTGCTTTATTGACTTTGCAAAGGCTTCTGATTATGTGGATCATGACAAATTAAGGACAACGTTGTGAAGTATGAGTATTCCAGAACACTTAATTGTGCTCATGAGGAACCTGTTCATAGGCCAAGAGGTAGTTGTTTGAGCAGAATAAGGAAACACCGAATAGTTTAAAGTTAGGAAAGGTGTATGCCAATGCTGTATTCTTTCACCATATTTATTCAATCTGTATGCTGAGCAAATAATCTGAGAAGCTGGATTATATGAAGAAAAACATGACATTAGGATTGGAGGAAGTCTCATTAACAACCTGTGATGTGCAGAGATGATACAACCTTGCTTGTTGAAAGTGAAGAGGACTTAAAATACTTACTGATGAAGATTAAAGACCACAGCCTTCAGTATGGGTTGCATCTCAATATAAATAAATTAAAATCCTCACCACTGGATCATAAAACAACATCCATGTAAATGGAAGAAAGAGTAAAGTTGTCCAAGACTTCATTTTGCATGTATCAACCATCAACACTCATGGAAACAGAAGTCAAAAAATCCAACAACATATAGCATTAGGAAAATTTTCTGCACAAGACCTCTTTAACATGTTGAAGAGCAAAGATGTAAATTTGAGGACTAAGATGCACCTGAACCAAACCACAGTATTTTCAGTAACCTCATATGCATGTGAAAGTTGGTGTTTGAGGAGAGTATTAAAAGTACCATGTACTACAAAGAACAAACAGATCTGTAT
>NW_006408556.1:20864298-20865465 GCF_000296735.1 Chrysochloris asiatica
AAGACCACACACAGACTTCAGTATGGATTATACCTCAGTGTAACGAAAACAAAAATCCTCACCACTGGAGCAATAACTAACATCAGGGTTAATGGAGAAAAAAACTGAAGCTGCCAAAGACTTCCTTTAGCTTGGATCCATTACCAACATTCATGGAAGCAGCAGTCAAGACATCAAACTGCACTGGACAAATCTGCTGGTCTTTAAATATTCAAGAGCAAAGATGTCAGTTTGAGGACTAAGGTGCGCCTAACCCAAGCCATGGTATTTTCAACATGTGAAAGTTGGACAATGAATAAGGAAGACCATAAAAGAATGGTTGCATTTGAGTTATGGTGTTGGAGAATAATATTGAAAATACCATTGACTGTCAGAAGAACAAACAAATCTACGTTGGAAGAAGCACAACCAGAATGTGTTCAAGAGCGAAGTCTGAGGACTAGGTTGTGCCTCAATCAAGCCAGGATATTTTCAGTAGCCTCATATGCATGTGAAATTTGAACAATAAATAAGGAAGACCATAGAGTAAATGCATTTGAGTTATGGTGTTGGAGAAGAATATTAAATGTACCATTGTTGTTGTTGTCAAGTGCCATTGAGTCAATTCCGACCCATAGCGACCCTGTATAGGGTTTCCAAGGAGTAGCTGGTGAGCTTGAATCACCGACTTTGCAGTTCAAATGGCTTCGCAGTCTGGTGCATTAACCCACAGCACCACACCAGGACTCCATAAATGTACCATAAACTACTAAAAAAAAAAAATTATGTTGGAAGCAGTACAACCAGAATGTTCCTTAGAAGCCAAGACGACCAGACTTTGTCTCTCATACTTCAACCATATTATCAGGAGGGACCAGTCTTTGGAGAAGTACATCATGCTAGGTAAAGTGAATGGTCAGTGAAAAAGAGGGACATCCCCGCAAGATGGATTGGCACAGTGGCAGCAGCCATGGGTTCATGTGTAGCAGCAATTGTGAAGATGAAGCAAGACTGGATGGTGTTTCATTCTGTTGTATGTAGCACCTAATGAAAACTAAAAGTGAGGTTATTGAAAACACCACAGATTTGGTCATGCACACCTTAGTCCACAAACTGACATCTTGGCTCTATAACACTTTAGAAAGGTCTTGTGCAACAGATTTGCCAAATGTAATGCATCATTTGATT
>NW_006408556.1:20866452-20871424 GCF_000296735.1 Chrysochloris asiatica
TATAGGATTTCTAAAGAGTAGCTGGTGAGCTTGAATCCCCAACACTGCAGTTCAAACTGATTTTGCAGTCCAGTGCATTAACCCACAGCATCACACCAGGACTTAATGATGTTGCCTGTTAATTTCTGCATTCCGATGATTCACCTCCCTTTGGAATGGGCACAAATATGGATCTCTTCCCCTCAGTAGGCTAGGTAGCTGTCTTCCAAATGTCTTGGCTTAGATGAGTGAGTGTTTCCAGTGCTGCATCAGTTTGTTGAAATATTTCAATTTGGATTCCATCAATTCCCAGAGCCTTGTTTTTTGCCAATGCCTTCAGTGTACCTTGGATTACTGCCTTCAGTATCACTGGCTCTTGATCATATGCTGCCTCTTGAAATAGTTTTCTGACCACCACTCATCTGTCAGTTTGTCAAACTATGGTGGCTTGCATGTTGCTGGGATGATGAAAGTTATGCCACTAGTATTTTAAGTATCAGTGGGGTCATCCATGATGGACAGTTTTCAGATGAGCTTCTAGACTGTGACAGATTAGAAACTACAGAGGCAGGTAACTTCTGAAGTCTTAGCCCCTAGACACTTTATGCATAGCAGCTGAACACTGTCAGATACAGTACCAGAAAATGAAAACATTCTGAACGGTGCCAGGATACTGTTACATATAGTTAGGGAAGATGAGCCTCACAGTTTGGAAGGCACTCAAAATGCAACTGTGGATGTGCTTCCTCCTCAAAGCAGAGTTCACCGCGATGAAGCAAATGGAGTAAAGTTTTTGAGATTTTCATTTGCTGATGGGTCACAACTTAAAATGAGCAGAAACAGCTGTAAACATCCATGAATATTTGGACCATAAGATACAAGAAGTATAACTCTTAGAAAATGTATAAGGAGAATTATCAAAGATAATAATTTACTAGGTGACTAGGTATGGTTACCAAAGTAGGACCTGATAGACTTTAAGACATGAGTCTCGTCACAAAGGACAGAACAAGGGGCTAGATTTAGAGATTTGGCAGTTGACTGTTAACTACAGTCTCCAAACAGTCTTGGAGAAAATGGAGACTGTCCAGTAACCCTTAGGTAATATTTTTCATGAATTGAATTGTGTTCCCAAATTATGTTTCAGCTTAACTGGACCATGATCCTCAGTGGTGTCACAGTTATGTGATGATGCCACATGATGTGGTCTGATATGGTAAACGTAAGAAGATTAAGATGAGGTTTGCTCCTATAAGGATTTTAAGCCTTAAAACATTATAAAGGGTCACTGTAAGTCAGAACTGATTCGACAACACTTAACAACAACACCCTTGATCACACTTCAACCTTGATCTGATGTATAGAAGATTCCCAAGGATGTGTCATACAACACCTTTTATATTATAAGTGATAAAAAGAGAGGATGTGAGCTGGAAAAGTGGGACTTGCTACCAGCAAGAGGGAAGTGCCAAAAGTAGAGTGAGTCACTTGGTTCTGAGGCCCCTGTACTGTGAAGCTCCTAGATCCAGGAAACAAAAGATGTCAAGACATATGGAGATCCCCAAGAAATGTTGGGCCTACAGAGGATAAAAGGAGACAAGGACATTTCTCAGAGTTAGCACTGGGAATCTGGACTTTTAGCCTTCTAAACTATAAGAGAAGAAATGTTTGTTAAAGCCATCCACTTGTGGTGTTCCTTCTATAGCAGCACTAGATAACTAAGACAGTATCTTACCAAACAAAACTGAGGGTGAAAAACCATTAAGAATACCTTTTTATTTTATGATTTGTGAGAAGTACCGTGTTGCTAATATTCAAATCTGAGCCTGAAATCTTGAAAACATTGAAAAGGGAGGATATTGAGGTGGAACAGAGAATTCTCTTAGAGTAACTGTCTCTGTCCCAGTGCCACCTGGTTATACTTCCAAGTCTGGCAAGCTGGTTTGTTTTTCAGATCACAATACATCTCTCAAGACCTAATTAGTGCAGACACCATCTCTTATCAGAATAAACTCCCTTTGCAATCAAAGGAAAGTTTAGTTTTAACTCCGGTTTTTGCTCCACTCCCCAAAAAATCATTTAAGAGATGATCGAACTTGAAGAAGAGAATAATATTTTTTTTTAATGTTGGTTAATGATTTCAGGATAGTAAGTTTTCAGGAGGAGCAAAATAATTTCCTTCCAAGAATAACTTGCTGCTATACACACTCTGCCTTCACCACCCTCCCCACTCAAAGGAAGGAGGACAGCATATTTCTCATAAGATTTGAATCATATTTTCAGGACACTTCACTATCCTAAATACTAAAATATGTATCACAGGTGAGATAGAAATGCTTTTTACTTAATTGTTAAAATCATCCTTCTTCTTTAAGGAACAGAGAGCCTAAATCAATGATGATGAAAACAATCTGGGTAGAGATAGTGAATATGGTAACATAATGCGTTACTAGGATGTAGTCCATGTTACTGACCTGTTCATGTTGAAATTATGAATGGATGTTTGAGTGTGTATATTACCACTAAAAATAAACACAATAGTCTAAAAAAAAGCCCAGCCTTTTGAGACAAAAAAAAAATCTAGATGGCAGATGAAGAGATATCTTCATTTTTTAGAGAAACACATTGAGATATTATGAATTTTACAGAGCCAAATAATATACCATGGAAAAATCTTACATGAAAGATAAGACACAAACCCACACGAAAAGATGAAGTTTCATCATTTAGAGAACCCACGTCTGAGGAATGATCCGCTGGGTCACTCTAAATCAGGAAAATAAATCATGCAGAAGAGTCTCACATTTGACTCGATTAAAGTGGATTAAAAGCTGTGGTCTCTGGACCAGCATCACCCACATCACTTGGAAACAAAGGGTGAGGAGCCAAGAAGTGTGTTTTGTGATAAGCTCTTCAGGTTAGTGTAATGCATCCGCAAGCTTGAGAAACAAAGCTTTAGGAGAATTTCTTTCTCCTGTGCTTGCAATGTCAACAGGATAATAATTGAAGTGAATTTCACCCCAAAAAGAATTTTTCAGTTGTTTTTTTTTTTGTAATTTCTGGTCAATTAAGTATGTGTGTGCTAGCAAAGAGATGACTACAAAAGGGGACTAAGACCTATATAATTTACAAAAGAGGAAGAGGTGAGGCTGTCAAGCCAGAGCCATGGTCCTGGGCAGCCAAGAGAAAGGATGAAAGTACTAAAAGAGATGAAGAACCTACAACTATAACTGCAGTAGCTCAAAAGAGGAAACAATTCCTGGCTACAAAAATTATCCCCACCCCCTTCACACAAAGAGTGGAAAGGGATCGGCAACTTGAACATTGGCTACCCAAAATGGGGGGAGGGATGCAAAGGTAAGAAGTGACTAGCTTACAAGCTTTCAAGAGGGAACCTAGACCCACAGGGTGGGAAAGATAGTAGAGTCTCCAGTGAGACTAGGAAGGGCTGATGAAAAGAAATGTAGATGGGTCTCATGTGATGCAATGGTGAAAATTGTTACCAGGACTTATTGTGAGGACTGGAAATGTAAAGGCGGATATTTTATAGCAAGGAGGGGAGTGACTAACTTTTCAGTCTAGGAGCAGAGGGCCCTGGGACCATCAACGGAGAAGAGCGGAGAGCGGGACCCCACCCAGAGAAGCAGTGAGGCCTGAGATGAAGACAGAGCGGATGACATGAAGAGATGGAGTGCCTAAGGAGTTGAGACCCAGAGAAGGAAAGGGGCTGGGTGCTAAGGACCGTGGGGGGTGGGAGACATGCAAGGTATACCCTTTCGTTGGGGGATGATGCATGGATGGGATGGTAACCAAGGCAATGAAACGATGTATGATAGAATGAATGTAAAACTGGTGTTCCCCCATGTAAACCATCACTCAATACACAATAAAACATTTAAAATATGTAAAATAAAAGAGATGAAGAAATATGAAGGTTCTTAAGGTAGAATGTTACATTGAGAAAATGCAGAGATGCAATACCTCTTAAAGTCAAGGGCCTTTTTTGTTTTTATAAAAAAAAAGAAAGTATACATGGTTGTGTGTCTTTTTCTTTTCTTTTCTTTTCAAAACTCATTCTGATCAAGTTTGGTCTAAGTCAGATATGCCCTCTGATTTTCAGAAAGGGAGTCTTCAAGAGTTTATAAGAAAAAGTTGACAGAATTTATGACCTAACAGAAAAGGGCAGCTCAAAGATTGGAAAACGCTCAAACACATCACTCAAACCATGCAAGCAAAAGTGACTCCACTGAGGAACAAAAATGGGTAAAAACCTACAGAAAACAATAAGGAGGTATATACTATGTTCTCCAATGAGCTTAACTTTTAAAAGAAGTGGCTCAAATAAGAAAGAGAAACAGACAATTTAAAAGAATACCATGGATGTATAGGAATAGTGTTCAGAAAGCCAAATTTAAATCAGGTCATCCCTTTTGAAATGGTAAAGGTAAGGAAAAAGCTATTTTTGTTTGTTGTTGTTAATGTTTGAATAGAACCACTGTTTACTTTCTGTTTTCTCTTTCCATGAGAATGAAGGGATGGAAAGAAAACAAGGAAGAAGTAATTAAAGCTGGGGAAAAATCAAAGATGATGAAAACACTGCTTAATGGCATCCTTAAATTATCTGTCTTCTGTTGTTGTTGTTGTTGTTGTTAGGTGCCACTGAGTCATTTGCACAGCAGAAAAAACACTACCCACTCCTCACAATCACAGCTTAGCCCTTTGTTGCTGTCACTATGCCAATTCGTATCATTAGAGATCTTCCTCTTTGTCGACTCTCCACTTTATCTATCATGATGCCCTTCTCCGGGGACTGGTCCCTCCTAATAACATGTCTGAAGTATGAGAGATGAAGTCTCACTGTCCTGGCTTCTAAGGAACATTCTGGTTGCAACTCTTCCAACATAAATTTGTTTATTATTCTGGAAGTCTATTGCACTTTTAATATTCTTCTTCAACAACATAACTCAAACCCATAAATTCTTCTGCAGTTTTA
>NW_006408556.1:20871775-20874379 GCF_000296735.1 Chrysochloris asiatica
AGCAAGCAAGGTTGTATCACAGGTTATTAATGTGTTTTCCTCTAATGTTGATGCCACATTCTTCTTCATGTAATCAATCCAGTTTCTCAGATTATTTGCTCAGCATACAAAATAAATAAGTATGGTGAAAGAATAAAATCCTGTTGCATACCTTTCCTGATTTTAATCCATTCAGTATCTCCTTGTGTTTCCTGGTCTGAGTTAATTACAACCCAGAGAAGTATCTGGGTGGGCTCAACTGGTTAAATGCTTCTAACTGAAAGATAAGTAGTTGCAATCCACCCAGAAGTATCTTGGAAGAAAAGTCTAGCAATCTACTTCAAGAAGATCACAGCCACTGAAAACCCATGTAGAACAGTTCTACTCCAGCACACCTGAGGTCACCATGAAATGGAGTCAACTTGACAGCACTGGTTCTTCTGGTTCTAAGAAAGCATGAAAAGGTGACTGGGATCTGCCATCATTGAAGTTGATGTAGCCACAGAGAACAAATAGGTATCAGAAGCCTGGTGACTGGCCAATGTACTTTGCATTATAAAAGAAGGAAAGTGTGAATTTCTGACATAGGTATATAGGTATTGCTGTTGATTGGAGGCCTGATTTTTCAAGGATTGAGTGAAAGTAAAGATGGTTGAGATGAATTTTTTTTTTTCTTAAATAGGGCTACAAAGATATATCAAAGAATCATGGAAGACATAGTTCACCTGGATTCTGTTAAGACAGCATCTGAAAAAGTCTCTTATGGGTAATAATAAGGCTTTTGTTTATTTCAATGGATGGTTTGAAAATTGATAACATCACCTTGGAAAAATCTGTTATGATCATAATATAAATGAAGACATTCAGGCCCTGTGATTCTAGGATTCTCTTAGCATGGCCTAGAGATGTTTGCACATAGTCATTAGGAGATACATTTGAAATGTTCATGGTTCCAAACAGGAAACAACACAAAGATTCATCACAATTAGACTAGCTAAATTTGGACCACATACACTACAACCTCCACTAGTTTGAGACCAGAAGAAGTAGATGTTGCCTGGCTATCACCACTCACAGCTTGGATTAGGTCAAAAGAGAAAGGAAATACTGGGCAGAGTGGGAGAAAATGTACAACAAAATTCAAGATAGTAAAAAAAGCAGACTTACTGGTCTCATAAAGACTGATGGAATCCTTAGGTAACTTTCAGACATGGACAGACTTATAAAGTGAATAATAACACCACAGAAGAACACGTTCCTCAAAACATTCAACTATGCAAGACCAAAAGACAGCATTTTCCCAAAAATGAAGATTAGAAGAAAGGAAGGTACAAGAAACTTGGGTGAATAGAAATGTCAAACCTAAGGAGGAAGTAGGAAGAGTGCTATTAGACTGAAGTGATTACAACTAATTTCACAAAATAAAATGTGTATATATTATTGAATGGGAAACTAATTTGTTCTGGCAACTTTCACTCAAACCACAATGCACTGTTAAAATAGATAGTTAAATTATAAAGTTATTATTGCTGGATTTTGAATCAATACCAACTCATATTTATCCCATCCATGTGGAAGAATATAATTGTCCCATGTTTTTCTAGGTTGCAACATTTGCAGATCACCACTCATCTGTAGGTTTGCTGTAATGTGGTGGCTTGTGTATTGCTGTGTCTTGGAAGCTATGCCATCTGTATGTTAAATACCAGTGGAGTCACACATGATGGAGAGATTTCAGCAGAGCTTCCAGACTAAGACAGATTAGGCAGGAGAGGTAGACCACTTCGCAATGGCGGGGCACTGAAAACTGTATATATAGCAGCCGAAGAGTGTCAGAATTAATGCCGGAAAATGAGCCCCTCAGATTGGAAAATAATCAAAATATTACTAGGGAAGAGAGGCCTACTCTAAGTGGTTTTCCTTAATGACGTGAATGAAACAAAGTTTTCAGGACCTTTATTTGCTGATAGGGCACAAATCAAAACGAGAGGCAGCAGCTGCAAACATCCATTAATAATCAGAATGTGGAATGTATGAAGTATAAATCTAGGAAAATTGGAAGCTGTCAAAAATGAGATGGAATGCATAAAGATTGCCATTCCTTTTATATTAAAGTGGACTGGTATTGACCATTTTGAATGGGCGAATTAAACGGCTACCATTTCAAGTAAAGGTATCTCAAGTGAATGTGGAAATCTTCTAACAAAATCATTAATATCACGTACAAGTAAAATTTTGCTGAATATAATTTAAAAATTGTTCCAGCAGAACATTGACAAGGAGCTGCCAAAAATTCAGCAGTTTGTTGTCAGCAGATGGATTTTGGCTGAAGGAAGAGAATATCCGAAAGACGTTTACTTGTGCTTTATTGACTATGCAAAGGTATTCATTCGACTGTGTGGTTCATAATAAAGTATGAATAGGTATTCCAGAGTGCTCAATTGCACTCATAAGGAACTTTTTCCTAGACTAAAAGGCTGTTGTTAAAACAGGATAAGGGGATACAGAATCATTTAAAGTCAGGAAAAGTGTGATCTAGGGTTGCATCTTTTCATCATACTTATTCAATCGCTATGCTGAGCAAATAATTTGAGAAGATGGAATATATGAAGAAGAACATTGCAT
>NW_006408556.1:20875334-20884008 GCF_000296735.1 Chrysochloris asiatica
AGATCGCTAGCTCTTCCTACCAAAGAGGTGCTGGATGAAATTCAATTGCAATTTTTCTATCAGCAGCTGAGTGCTTAACTGTTTGCACCTCTTTGAAGTTGTTGTTAAGTGGTATTGAATGGGTTCTGATTCATAGAGTCACTGAAATAGGGTTTCCAAAGAGCAGCTGGTGGTTTTGAAGCACTGACTTTAAGGTTAGCAGTTCAGTGCTTATCCTACAGTGCCACAGTAGGACTCCAAAAGCCAAAACTCATGGCTTGGGTTGTAATTAATCCAAGCCATGAGACATAGATTTAAAGATGTGATTTAAAGACATAATTGAACAATTAATGTTGTTTGTTAAATGTTGTCGAGTCGATTCTGACACATAATAACCCTGTAAAGGGTTTCCACAGAATGGGTTTGAATTGCCAACCTTGCAGTTAGTGTTCCTGTACGTATCTTAATTCAACAATTTGTTGTTGTTTTGTGCTGTCAACTCGGTTCCAGCTCATAGTGACTCTGTATAGGGTTTCTGAGGAGCAGATGGTGGTCTGAACCACCAACTTTCTGATTACCAGTCTAGTGCTTATCTTACAGTGCCACACCAGGACTCCAATTCAACAACTGTTGTTGTTTATAAATGCTGTTGAATTGGTTCCAACTCATAGCAACCCTGTATAGAGTTTCTGAGGAGCGAATGGTGAGTTTGAACCACTGACCTTGTAGCTCAAACCAACATTGCATTACTGTTTATCCTACAGTGCCACACCAGGACAATCAGAACTCAATAAAATACTAAAACAGAAATGAGAATAAACCAGATCAAACTAAACATGGCTAAATTAAACAAACCTAAGGTTGATTATAAGGAGTTCTGGTAGCTAGGGTTACGAATTAGGCTGCTAACCTCAAGGTCGGCAGTTCGAAACTACCATCCATTCTGTGGGAGAAAGATGATGCTTTATGATCCCATAAAGATTTACAGCCTCGCAAGCCCTGTGCAGGGTCACTATGAGTCAGAACCAACTACACGGTACTTAACAACAGCAACAAAGGTTGATTGGGGTAAGGAAGGAAGGAACACAATATAATAGAAATCCATTTATACAGTGTTCATAAAACAGGTGAAACAGAAGCAAATTAGTTAGGACTCTAAAGAAAGGCAAGGAAAATACATTTTCACAAAGTTGTAATAATAGTTATTATTTCTATAGGAAAGGAAAGGGGATATTATTAGAGACGGGCACCAAGGGATAGTGAGATGTTGGCAGTGATTTATTTTTTAACTCTGCTGGTGGTTACATGGGTGTTTGCTTGATAATTATCCATTAAACTAGACTGTTCTTTTTTTATATATTCTTCTGTGTGATATATTACACAAGTAAAATGCCAGAGAGAATGATATCATTGTGGAAATGAAGAAGAAATATTTTGGGTGAAAATGTTTACTTAGATGAATTTGTATAATGAGCACGATGCTAATTTCTGCACTGATATCAGGCAAGGAGTAAATTTTCTAGAAGAGTATTGGAAAAGTCTTGCCTTCAACCTTGGTTGTTGATTCAATGAGCACTTTTTATGAAGAACTCAAATAAAAATATAAGGTATGCTTATCAGATGTGAAGTTGACATGAATCGGGATAGATATGGAGCCAGCTAGTGCTTTTCAAGGGAGCTCTGGTAGCATAGTTGTTACAAATCAGGCTGCGAACCACAAGGTCAGCAGTTCGAAACTAAACCAGCTGTTCCACGGGAGAAAGATGAGGCTTTCCCATAAAGATTCACAGCCTCAGTTGCTATGAGTCGGAACTGACTCCACGGCACATAGCAACAACAACTACCATGTGGTAGTAGGAGTCCTGCTGTGGTGTTGTAGGTAAGCACTGACTGATAATTGCAAAGATGATGGTTCAAACCCACCAGTCACTCCTCAGAAATCCTATACAGGGTCACGATGAGTTAGAATGGCACTTGACAACGACTACCTCTGGAGCCCAAGGAGCTCTGGTAGCATAGTGGTTATGAATCGGGCTGCTAACCTCAAGGTCAGCAGTTTGAAACTACCAGCTGTTTTGCGGGAGAAAGATGACGCTTTCTGCTCCTGTAAAGATTTATAGCCTCAGAAACCCTGTACAGGGTTGCTGAGTTGGAATGCACTCCACGGCACATAACCACCACCACCACCACCACCACCACCTCTGGACCCCAAGGTAGTTGGCCTCTCGCTTACTTAACGATACTGTATAGAACATCCATTCCTCAGTTCCCTTTTAGAGTACAACTTCAAATACTCCAAAGTCTAACTCTTAGCAAATGTCTGGCTAAATAAAGTAATACTTGATAAAGGTTCCCTAAGAAACAGGATGCCCACTGACTCCACTGGATACTTCATAATCTCTCCTTGGTACACATTAGAACTGAGAGATCTACACAGCTAGTTAGATCAGTTTATCTCCCTCACAGAATTCTCATCATTAAAATGTTGAGTGCTATGGTCTCCATTTGTGACACTGTTGTTGTTAAGTGCCATCCAGTCAGTTGCAACTCATTGCCACTCTGTAGGGTTTCTGAGAAATGGCTGGTGGCTTAAAGAGTCTACTTTGTGGTTAGCAGCCCAGTGCTTATCTTACAGCACCACACCAGGTTACTGTAAACTACAACCACATTTCTCTCTGTGCTGATCAAAAATGCCACTGGGATTAGTGTTTAGTGTACCAATCCATTAAAATTCATTGTTAAGAACAATCAGCAGCCCACATCCTTGCTGTTTATACAGGGTCATATTTTTCAAATTGTGTCTTCCAGTTACCAGCATCCAGAAAACTGATTTAAATTTAAAGTTGAAGTGCAGCAACCATTTTGATCATAATTACTAGCATATATGAGTCACATTCAAAAAAAAAAAAAAAAAAACATATATGAGTCACATTCAAAAAAAAAAAAAAGGAATAGTTTATTTCATTTTTGGTAAACATTTACACAGAAAATTAGGTTCCCACGTGACAATTTCTTACACAAATTATTCAATTACTTACATTTTCACAATGAGTTAACCTTCTCTTTAATTGTGTTCTAGTTGTTCCATTTCCAGTACTCTAGTTGCCCTGACCTTTTCATTTTGTTGCTTTGCAGTGTTTTGACTTTTTGGTTTCATATAGATGGTTTTATAGAGGAGCACTGTACTCATGCATAAATAGCCTTTATACTGAGTGCCAATCTATTACTTTTCTAAAAGGTGACCTTGGGGACAGTTTCAGATCAGCGTTTAAAGAATATCTCTGGGTGACAGTTTCAGGGAGTCTTCTAGCCTCAACAGTTAAATCTATATTCTTCTGTTCCTTGTTTTCCTTTTCTGTTGTTATAATGTTATATGTCTCTCAAAATATCTGTGAACATTTGAATAACCAATAAAAATTTCAAAGTATTTAGATTGCTGAAAGAAAGGACCACAAATTGAAAAATCCCTTTGCTGAATGGTACAGTTTAAGATATATGCAGGAACATACTGTAGACTGATTAGAGTCTTGTTGCTCAAGGTCATAACTGAGGGAACCAAACAGACTGGCCTCTTGTGTTCCAGAATTCTCAATCTGTGAATGGTAGGAAAGATTAGAGAGGCTAATGATATGCTGTTAATTCTAAGTACTTTTTTCGCTTCTCATTGATTAACTCCAAGAAGAGAAAAAGAACATTTGCAATTCCTCACTCTCTCTTTTATCTTATTGTTTATTACCGCTGCTCATGTTGAATCATTTTAACCCAAATCCAGACTTGCACACATAGCTTTTCTTTGTAGGATTAATGACTCCACAGAGTTTATTATCAAGCATTGTGCAAACAGGCAAATACCATGAACCTGGACTCCATAAGACTTGAGTGTGAATATGCTTTTTTCCTAGTATATGTCCTTAGAGATATCACTTGCTTCCCAGGAATCTTAGTTATTTGATCTTTAAAATGAGAAGTAATGCAAATGCAATTCACTATAATACAATGTGCATCTATGCAAAAATGAAATAGAAATAAAACTGCAACCAATTCTGGGCTACAAGGACCCCTACTCTCAGTAAACCAAATCCTTCACAGAGGCTGGAGTGTTTGATCGAAGTGTAAATTCAGAACTCTGGACAGAAAAATGTACTAGAAAGAAGACAGCTGCCCTTTCCAGCCACAACACTCACCTAATCTTGTTATTCTCAATGATGATTGCTCTTGCAGGCAACTTCCCCAGGTCACTGCATTGCAGTTTCTTCCCTTTTATTTTTCTACCTTGCAGTTCTATTCTGCAGTTTCTAAGCCTTCCCTTAGTCCAAACACTAGGCAGACATCCAACACTGTGAAAGCTTAATAAATATTATATCAATCAATAAAGTGATTAATCAGAACCAACTGCCAAGCAAATTCAGTGCCTCAAACAGTTGCCCGCATTTTCTCATTTGCTTCATTTTTACCCAGGAGATAGTGGACAGAAAGAAAGACAAACTGACATCGACTCTGATTGCTGGGGAATGTCAGTGGGCTTGGGCCTAGTTCCTTAGCTGATGGGCTAAACACATTTGTTGAGTTTTTACTATGTACAGAACAAGGGAAAATATTATGTTGAGTATATAAGGTAATAATAGCATTTTGACAAATTATTAAAGAAGGCCCCAAAGCATAAGCAAATGGACATATTCATTACTGTTGTTGTTGTTGTTAAATGTTGTAGAGTCAGTTTAGATTCACAATGACCCTATTGTAGGGTCAGCACTGAACTGCAAACTACGAGGTTGGCAGTTCAAACCTACCAGGTGCTCCTCGGAAACCCTAAAAAGGGTCACTCTGAGTCGGAACTGATTTGACGCCACTTAACAACAACAACATAGATAAATACACACAAACAATTTTTAACATCACATTGTCTTTAATTCTAATAAGTTTCTATGTCAAGCCCAAGTCTTCCCAGATTGGTTTTCCAACAATTTAAATGCTATGATCCAAACTGTTCTTTTCTATATCCACAACAATATAGAAAAGAACAGTTTGGACCTGAGTCACACACCTCAGAGAATTGCTGGAGGAACAACATTCCCCATCAAGGTATTTCATTATTCTTTTCACGTTAAAGAGTTAACATTTCCTGATATTCAAAATCAGAAGACAAAAACTAGAAATGCTACAATTCTACTTCTTCAATTCGTACATTTAGTCTCAAAGTTTTGCCTTGCACATACTTGCCCTTTCTGTACATGTCTATATTCTTATTTTAAGTCATTAGAATGATAGCTTATCTCACAGATTTTTGCTATCAGATAGGCTTTAGAGCAGCAACGCATGAAAAAGATCATAACCTGAAAAAAGTGATCACTTCTGAAATTCAAATGCCTATGCTAGCTGTTCTCAAGTATGCACAATGTCTCTAAGAAATGCCACCAAAAATAGGTGCCAAGCTCATAAAAATATTCAAAAATGGAAAACATGTTTCCAGATGCCAAGTATTTATAAAAGGGAGACTGCCTGCCTCCTGGAGGGGATAAAGCTGATCAGATGCATGGTACCAGTAATGTAGAACTTTTGCAGATCTAAAGAACAGATACTACTGAACTCGGAAGCAGAAGCAGGCAATTTTCAGGCTTAGAACCTTGATTCAAAATCTAAAGTAAAATTGCCTTCAATAGTTGTGAGAATTAGAATGCAAAAACTGCAGGAGTTTGAGGAAAAGCATAGGAGAAAGAAATGTGAACAATCACCTCGTTCTTCCCAGTTGAGCTTGTTTGCAGGGCCAAGTAAAAGTTATTTTATGATGCCTTTCCCAAGGGGAGTCCAATGTATTTTCATTAATATTTTAATTTTTGTACTTGCATTTTGAGGCTGTTTCGTGGAGGTAGCAATTCTACATGAAGGATATGACTTTTTTTTTTTTTTTCTTTTCATCCCTGCATTCTGAAAGTTTTAGCATGCCCTGAGGATACTTTTCATATCACTAGAAATTATGTTCTTTTCACCCATCCTTCCAGGGTCCACAAATTCTTTCTAAATAGAATGCTGGTTGGAGATACAAAATTATGACATATCTGCAATACATTTATCTAATTTTCTTTGTAGATTTAAGAGTAGTTCTAGGCACTACATTTAAACACAACCCAAATTTGGCAGTTGGGGTGGCTGATACTCTGCAGAGGGAAACATTATTCATCATTTTGAAAAAGTAGGCAAACTGAAACTCAAGGACCAAAGCCAGCCTTTGCTCATTTTGCTTAAATAAAGTTTTCTTAGTAAACAACCACAATCATTCATTTATAAACTGTAAGGCCCCTTGCAGAAAACGTTTGCTGATAGGATGAATGGGAGCATGCAAAACAGGTATGTTCTAAGTTTATAGACTTCAACTTTCAATTGTGCTTCAAATCCTTATTTTTTATATTGAAATGAGAACAGGAATTTGGAAATGAAGAAATACAGAAATCTTGAGGTTTACATTGCCAAACATTTTTGACATGTATTCCAAATGACAAAGTACTCAAAATCCTGCTCAAACAGCACCTTACAATCCAAGATGGCTACTGGACTTTAACTGCAACAGCATAATATGATTTGAAGGGTGTAATTCTAAACAGAATTTTCAAACAAAATATATAGTTTGGATTATCTGCATCAAACTATTAAAATGTTACGCAACACCACACATTACAGAATATGCCATAATCCCTATTAGAAATATACCTGCCACCTATGCCTCCTAAATTTTTGCTACAGCCATTCCATCTATGCCATGAGGGTGCATTATACATTGTTGACTCTGCATAGCATCCTTGCATCAGTCATAAGAGGAGAGGAAGATCCTGAAGATTTACCACTCTGACCTTCAGTCAGTTCTGCCTCCAAATCATCCAGAGAAGACAAGTACATATCATATTTCTAAAAATACCTTTTTTAGTGAGATAAATTTCATAACAACTTTTAGAATTAAAAATTTTTCCTTAGGCCTATTCATTTACTCTACTTAAATTCCATTCCCTTCTCTAAACTCAGCATAGATGAGGAATAGAGGAACTTCTTGATCCCATTTAAAAGTAAATGTGGTTTTAGGCTGTGGCAGATACAACCAGGTAGGAAAGGCTCCGTGGGGAAGGGACTGAAAACCCAGAGAAGCTGCGCTCACGGAACAAACCAGAGCTCTGGATCTTGCATAAGGTGCAGGGTGTCAGTTTCCTGCATGCGCAAGTGGAAAAATCACAATATAAAGGAACATACTGCGAGTTAGGAATCGCTCTAGACGGGACTCCCTCTGTGGCCAGGTAGAGGTCAGAGGCCTGGGCTACAGCCAGACCAGCACAGGGAACAAGTGCTAAAAGTGGTGCAGTGACATTTGCAAAAGGCGGTGCGGGGGATTCTACATATTTTTTTCTTTCTCTTCCCTGTCACACCTTCTTTGTCCTGTCTGGACACCTTCCTTCAGATGGGTTGGTGCACACCCCCCTAAAAAACAGTCCAGTGCTGAGCCCACAATTTTCCCATGGCGCAGAGAGAAAGAGCTTGATGGCTGCTTATGACATCAGCCTCGGGGTCTCAGCCCTAAAATTAACTTGTGCAGGACCCTTTACTCTGGCCTATCTAGCAAGAAAAAAACAGGCCCATCAGGCCTGACAGACAAAACTATCTTAAGAATTACATTGTACACACAGAGATACCTAAATGACCTTAAAAAAAAAAAATAGTAGAGTAGACAATATTTCTCCCATTAAGTTCGCAAGCAGACACCCCACCTACTGCTGGAGGCTTCTACAGTACACACACACTGCCTGTGTAGCAAGGCACTGGACAGTCAGCCAGAGTTTTATTTTTGTCTCAAAGTGGAGGTTTTTGTCTCTGTTTTTATATTGCTTCTGCTTTTGGTACTTTTGATCACACATTTTTCCTGGAGGTGAGAACTTTTTCTCCCTATGTTACCCAAAAAGAGACAGAAATCATGGCCATATAGCCAAGCTACAAGAATACCCCATAATATTCCACCATTGAGACAAGAGCCAGTAATAGCTGCTAAGCATTACATGTGAAAAGGGAAGCCTATCTCCTGATCATATCCACCAGAAGACACCCAATAAGCTTAATAACACAATAACTAACATCCATTTAAGCATTAAAAACCCCACATAACTACTGGAAATGACAAACAAAACACACCAAGAGATCTCAATGCAAGTCCAAAAACAGAAAAGAGTAACTGAGACAAATGAGCTGGAGACAGACAAAGGCTCCCCAGAAGAGGAAGAGTAGGTTTTGGATTTGTCAGAGAAAGAAATCAGAAGATTGATATGGAAACAAATTCAAATGCTCCCAAAAGAGGTGGAGGAAAACAAGGAAGAAGTCAGGAAAGTACTACAATCAAACAAGATCGATACAACATTGGGAGTGATTCAAAACCTGCAAAAAGAGGTCCAGATGATTAATAATAAAATATCAGAAATAGACAATACACTGAAAGAGGAAAGGAGCAGAACAGAAGAGATGGAAGCCAGAACTAGTGGGCTGGAAGACAAATCTCTTAATACTGCTAAGATAGAAGAGCAAGCAGAAAAAAAGGATACAAAAATCTGAAGAGAGTCTAAGACTCATGCTGGATAACATGAAGAGGAACAACTTAAGAATTATTGGCATTCTGGAACAGGAAGAATCAGAGAAGTTCACAGAGGAGATAGTTGAAGAGCTTCTG
>NW_006408556.1:20887600-20888751 GCF_000296735.1 Chrysochloris asiatica
TGGAAAGGAAGGAGACCCAGGATAAGCAAAGCACTGCTCAAGAAGAAGAACAAGGTTGGAAGTCTCTCATACCCCGATTTCAAAATTTAATGCAAGGCTACAGTGTTCAAAACAGCCTGGTACTGGTACAATGAAAGATACATTGATCAATGGAACAGAATTGAGAATCCACATACAGCCAACTGATTTTTGACAAAGTGCCTAGGTATGTTAACAGATGGTGCTAGCAGAACCAGAAAGCAATATGCAAAAGATTGAAACAAGACCTTTACCTCACGCCCTATACAAAAACCAACTTAGAATCGATTAAAGACCTAAACGTGAATCCCCAAATTATGAAACTCATCATGTGAGGGCTCTAATACAGGGAATACACAGACTACCAAATAGTTTTAAAAGTACAGAAGCAAAAGTAGACAAAATAGATATGGGCATCAAAAGACTTCACCAAAAGAGTAAAAAGGGAACCCACAGAATAGGAAAAAATCTTTTGCAATGACACAGACAAGGGACTCATTTCTAAAATATATAGGAAACTACAACACCTCTACAAGTAAAAGACAAATAACCCAATTAAAAAAATTGGCACAGGATGTGAACAGACACTTCACAAGGAAGAGATCCGGGCAGCCACCAAACATATGAAGAAATGTTCATGATCACTAGCCATTGTTGTTGCTGTTAAGTACCATGGAGTCGGTTCCGACTCACAGTGACCCTGCGCAAGGTTTCCAAGGCTGTAAATCTTTAGTGGAGCAGAAAGTCCCATCTTTCTCCCGTGGAATAGCTGGTAGTTTTGAACTGCCGACCTTGAGATTAGCAGCCCGATTCGTAACCACTATGCTACCAGAGCTCCTTTCATTACTAGCCATCGTTTGAGAGATGCAAATCAAAATAATAATGAGAGATCATCGCACAGCAGCAATAACAGCAAAGATAAAAAAAAAAGCAAAGGACAATAAATGCTGGTGAGGATGGGGAGAGACTGGGACCCTCCTACAAAGTTGGTGGGATTGCAAAATGGTCCAACCACTCTGGAAAGCAATATGGTGCTTCCTCAGAAGGTTGGAAATAGAAATACCTTATGATCCAGCAATTCCTCTACTTGGTATTTACCCACAAGAAATACGATATATATGAGTAGATATATG
>NW_006408556.1:20889551-20891243 GCF_000296735.1 Chrysochloris asiatica
GTTGGCCCAGGATTGGGCATTGTTTCATTCTGCTGTGCATGGGGTCGCTATGAGTCGATTCCGACTCGATGACACCTGACAACAACAACAACAACAATATGTGCAGATCACCAGGATGTATGGGAGGGGAGGGAGGGAGGTAAAGATAGAACACGCAGGGTGGGCGTGGTGGGGGGAGACACAAGAAAAGGGAGGGGAATGGAAGAACAAGGCTGATGGGAGAAACGTTAGGCAGGTTCACATGGGCTAAGTGGGACAGAGGTAAATGACGATGTATGCACAACCTTGGAACAATAGGGCTCTGGGATACAGGGATTGAGGCATGGTTTGAAGGGGTAAAAGGGGAATAATGTTAAAATGCTTGGTGTCATTTGAATCTTGGTTTCCCGTTGTACTTGGTTTTCCTTTCCCTTGGTTTACCATTGTAAAATAGACAATTGAGGGTGGGAGAAAGGAATAGTCAGAAACATCACTACAGAAATCTACAGCCTATAACTA
This sequence comes from Chrysochloris asiatica, assembly GCF_000296735.1. Classification (NCBI taxonomy): domain Eukaryota; kingdom Metazoa; phylum Chordata; class Mammalia; order Afrosoricida; family Chrysochloridae; genus Chrysochloris; species Chrysochloris asiatica. The sequence continues at coordinate 20,890,050 of NW_006408556.1, forward strand.
ATTGGAATACCTAAAAGGGGCTAGAAGTTGCCCAGTGAAAAGGTTTCCTGTGGAGCCTTTACATTGCACAAGACCATAGGTGGAATCCAGAACCCCATCCAGAACTGACTGAGGTAGGAAATTTCCACTGGAAAGGACGGGAAGACCAGCCTGGAGCGGCTAGAAGAACAGAAGATACTTCGTGAAAGAAAGACCGGCAGAAAAAATCCGAAACAATAATGGTAGCCTGATTGATTACTACAAGAACAAGTAAGCTGTTCACCTAGAAGCCATCAAGGAAAGTGGTCGGGACCCCTCAGAGCAAACCCCCTTCCAAGACTGAGACTTAGAGGAATACATGAGCAGGCATGTGGTCTGGCTGGTGACCATGTTGGTCACTGATAAGGGGAAGATGGGTAAAAACAGCAATGAAGTTGCAAGCTAACCTAAACTGGACCACATTCAATAGACCCCACTAAGCTAAACTGGACCACATTCAATAGACCCCTGTGAACCCGGGTAGAGACCTGGATGGCCAGCAGTATGGCAAGTCCCAGGACTCCTGGGCCCAAAGGCAGTGACATGGCCACAGAGTACTAGAGCGAAGAGTGAAGCATCCAGCTAATATGAAGTGAGGGGAGATGCACAAGAACACCCATACTTGCAGATAGTACCCATTTGACCTGGCTTCGATGGCTGGATGATCAGAACTCTACTAGAAGAAAGGGGTGGGGGATAAAAAAGACTAAATTGCTACAATTTGATGAACTTTACCTAAACATATGGATATAGTAGCTCAAAAAATGGAACAAATCTTTACAGTGACAATCACTCCCACCCCCTTGTACACACAGGGTTGCCAGGGATGGGCAACTTAGACATTGGCTGCCCCAAATGGGGGAGGCCTATAAAGGCATGAGCTCTGGTAGTGTAGTGGGTACGAATCAGGCTGTGAAGCACAAGGTCAGCAGTTTGAGGCTTTCTGCTCTTGTAAAGATCTACAGCCTCGGAAACCCAGTACAGTGTTGCTATGAGTCGGAACCGACTCCACGGCATATATCACAACAACAACATAAAGGCAAGAAGTTACTGGTGTACAAGCTTTCAAGAGGGAGCCTACTTCCAGACTGGGCAGAGGAAGGTAGAATCACCATTGAATGATTTACAATCTGTCAGGACCCGGGTGGCGAAAGGAAATGGGGATAAGACTCTTGT
>NW_006408556.1:20891631-20894200 GCF_000296735.1 Chrysochloris asiatica
TAAAGCTGATGTTCTCCTATGTAAACCTCACAATAAAAACTTAAAAAAAAAAAAAAAAAGTAAATGTGGTATTATTAAGTGCCTTTAAGTCAGTTCCAACTCATAGTAAACATGTGTAAGGTTTCCAGGGTTGTACATCTTTGCAGGAGCAAAAAGCCTCATCTTTCTCCCATTTAACAATTAATAGAAGTTGTAATGTTTATAAAATCTTAGGCTTTGCTTCCCCCCATATAGAGTGGTGAATCATTTTCATTTTTTTTCCTGAGGTGCCAAGATTTTAGAATAAGTACTGAACTGCTAACCACAAAATCAATGGTTCAAAACCATTAACTGCTCCTTAGAAACTCTATACAAGGTCACTCTGAGTTGAACTGACTGGGTGGCACTTAACAACAACTTAATAACTACATTGGTGGTGTATTTGGGTTAAACTTTGGGCTGCTAACCCCAAGGTCAGCAATTCACATTCATCAGTTACTTCATGTGAGAAAGATGAGGATTTCTGCTCCTATGAAGATGCATAGCCTCAGAAACCCTATGTAGGGTTGCTATTATTCTGAAATGACTTGATGACATACCACCACATAATTTAATTGCACTTATTTTAAAACTATATTTACCTACTTCGTATTTGCACTATTGCTATTGTTAAGCACCATTGAGTCCGTTTCCACTCATAGCGACCCAGTCTAGGGCTTTCAAGGAACAGCTGATGGGTTTAAACCAGTGACCCTTTGGTTAGCAGTCCAGTGCTTATCCTACAGCATCACATGAGGACTATAGGAGCTCAAATTTAATCATTGTTTTTTCTTGTCGTTGTCACTGTCACTATAAAGCACATCTCACTTTAACCTTTCCAGAGATCTGCAGGACTAACCAGTCATTATCTGGTGAATTAAAAGTCACAGTGACCCCACATGGGTCAGAGCAGAACTGTGCTCCACAGCATTTTCAATAGCAGATATTTTCAGATGTAGATTGCCAGATCTCTCATCTGAGCCACCTCTGAGTGAATTCAAATCACCAACATTTTGGGTAGCAGCTGACAGCACTAACTATCTCCATCACCCAGAGATTCTTCCTAAAGGACAATTCCTACCACTATCCCCATTTTAAGGCGCTCTGGTAGCGTAGTGGTTACGAATTGGGTTGCGAACCTTATGGTCAGCGGTTCGAAACTACCAGCCGCTCCGCGGGAGAAAGATAGAAAGATGAGGCTTTCTACTCCCGTAAAGATTTACACCCTCGGAAACCCTGTACAGGGTCGCTATGGGTCGGAACTGACTCGACAGCACTTAACAACAACAACAACAATCCCCATTTTAAGGCATAGGGAAATAATATCATTTATTACTCACAAAGAGTAAGTAAAAAGGCTAGGTTGCAACACCACTTCTGTCTAACTCTAGAGACAGGGCTTTTGCCCACTGAGCTCTTCAGTTTCATGAGCAGAGATTGGGTTTCACGTATCTTTGTTTTCTCAGGATCCAGAGCAGGTTCTGATATATAAGAGATTCTCATGAAAATGAATGTTGAATTGTTGAATGAATGCATGTCTACACAATATGTTTATAGTCTATATGTCAAAAATGTTAGCTGTATGCTTAGTAGTTGCTATGTTTTGATTTAACTGTGACTGAGTAACTTCAAAATGGGAACCAGACAGGCAGAGAAAATGGAATATTGGAGAGTAAAATTATAACACTAGGAGAACAAGCCAGAAAATGCTAACGCTTGTCATCTTTGAGCTTATTTACTTCAACTAATGTTCAAATGTCTTTTTTACTTCAACGTATTTAATTTTTTACTTCAACCAATGCTCTGTTGTTCAAATGCCTTTCACTCACAACTAACACCTTTTCATCCCATATCATTGGGTCATTGCTTGTCAGACATTCACGTTATTTAAATCAGCTTATCTCATTTAATCCCATTGTAACTACTCTTCAATGGAGATAAAATAATTAAGACACAGGTAGCTCTATTGGAAAGTCCAGTTCCTACAAACCATTTTTTGTTGACTTTCCCAGGCTCCTTTAGCTCCCATCTTTGAAAGTATCAGTTGTATTCCTAGCACCATGATTTCACTTTACATTAAATAAATACACATTTAATTAATAGCATAGGTTGATTCTTCTCTAACTTAAAATATTAGTTATAAACTCGTATTTCAGCTATATTAACTACCTTATTTCTGCTGTTGTTAGTTGTTGCTAAGTCGATTTTGATTGAAATCAACCTGATGTGACAGACCCCATAGGGTCTTCTGAGCTGTGATCCATAGTCTTTCTCCCAGGTCTTTCTCCAGAGGAGCCCAACACAAATGGATGGGTCAAAACACAAACTTTTCAGTTAGCACTTAATCACTTAAAGGACTCCTTTACCTTATCTCTAAGGACTGTGAAAGGCACTGTGGTAGCGTAGTGGTTATGAATCAGGCTGCTAACTGCAAGGTCAGCAGTTCGAAACTACCAGCTGCTCCTCAGGAGAAAGATGAGGCTTTAGGCTCCGGTAAAGATTTACAACCTCGGAAACCCTGTTCAGGGTCGCTATGGGTCAGAACCGACTC
>NW_006408556.1:20894617-20906994 GCF_000296735.1 Chrysochloris asiatica
TGTAAAAACCTTCCCTAAAAGCCGAGACTGTAAATTCCAAAAAGGCAAAGTTTTCCCCCCCCAAAAAAGGGATTATAATCAATGTAATGAAACAAGGTATATGAATGTTTGAATGTGAAACCGATGATGTGCCCTGAAAACTTTCACTCAATCCACAATAAAAACCTTAAAAACAAAAAAACAAAAAAAAACCATGCAACTTATTTAATAATATAATCTTATCCGTCCTAGTAATAGCTGATGTATGATTCTTGTTGTTGAGTGGCATCAAGTATGTTCTGACCCATAACAGGGGTGGGGAAGCTTTTTTCTAAAAAAAATTTATAACATAATTCGCAAGCCATATAAAATTATCAACTTAAAAATTTGCCTGCTATTCTTGGTCAAACATTTAATTAACTCACCCCAATGTGATGGCTGGAATTGTGGATCCCTTGGCAGGGTCAAACTAAATAATATCATGAGCTTTATATGGTCCATGGGCCGGAGGTTCCCCACTTCTGCTGTACAGAGTTTCCAAGGAGCGGTTGGTGGATTTAACTGCCGACCTTGTGGTTTACTGTGCTGATCTTAGAGTGCCATACCCAAAATCCTGATGTATGATACAACTTGTCAATTTTAAAATGAAATCAAATACACACAAAACAAGGTTTCCCCTGGAAGATATCTCTGAAATATAATAAAATGGAGGCTTATTTGAATTTAATGCTCTTCATTAGGGCTTATTAAAGCAAGCTGCCTTATTACGAAACTAAAGTAGCATAGATTATATACCCTAACTTCTGAAGAAAATAATAAGAAGGGAAAAATAGTTTCCATGCTCATACTCTCCTGGCACAACTGCCTTAAATTGAATATTGCTAACAATGGCTTGGAGTCACTGTCAGAGCCCCAAAATCAGGCTGCTTGGCCCATGGGTCCAATCAGCAAAATGACTTTCCCTCTCTTTGTTCTTATGAGATGAGAAAAGTCTTTAACAAATGAACCAAAATTGAGATTTTGTGAGCTAGAATTTTCCCTTTCTTCCCTTCTTCCTTGTTCTAATAACTAGAGTATTTTTTTCCCAAAAAGAACATAGCTTTTACAAATCACACCTGGCTAGTTTCCAGTTGGGAAATTCAATTTTGTCTATCTATATACCCTGAGAAAATCCCCCTGGATAAAGAAATGAAATTATCATTTGGGAATTTGGATTGCCTTGATAACTGCAATGGTTGCCACAGACTTATTCTATTACATTTAGTCCTTGTCTACATTTATTCTCAATAGAGCGAAACTCAACATGGCAAAGCCTGACTGATAGAAAAATTCGGTAGTTTTTACTGTTCATATCATACGAAGTCAACGACTCAAGGAGCCTAGACCAAAACAGTGATTTCTGTGATCACTTAGCAATGTAAATTCTCTTTAGAGCTTCACAATCAGTAAACTTTGGTTGAATCGATCATATATGTGCAATGTGTGCACACATGAATCCTGTTATATATAAAAAAAGGATATTGCCTCATAAAGATGTCAAATAAATATTCCGGTAAGAATGTTTCCTCTTTCAAGGCACAGGAATAATTTTAAGATTAGTGAGTGGTTCCTGAAAATGTTTCATTGAACTACCATGGAACACTGCTGTGGAAATAGAGCTCTCTGTAGGATTTGATGTAATATATAAAGCAATTTGCAATAAACAAAGTAATCTGGAATCTGTAAGTGGGGCAGTTAAAGTGCTCATGTGCTAAACAAAAAGATGGAGGTTCAAATCCACCCAGATGCATCTGGAAAGAAAGGCCTACTGATCTACTTCTGGAAGATCAGCCATGGAGCACACTTCTACTCTGATATACTTAGGGTTTCCTTGAGTTGGAATCAACTCAATAGCAACTGTAAACAAAATAAAAGAAAAAAAAAGTAATTTAAAAATCAGAAATGGGCAGAATTGCCCTTTAGTTGTTTAAATTATTCCTGAGTGGTTTTTAGTACATCCCCCCCAATAAAACAAAACAAAACAAAAAAACCACACACACACACACAAAAAAAAAACAGAGGTTATGGAAGCAAATACTGTTAAATGATGATGCACAAAGGAGATTGTAATCATTGCACTGAAACTATGGTGTAAAGTCATTCTCCCATGTAAACTATCACTCACTTCATGCTAAAAACTTAAAAAAAAAATCAAAATGAGCTTAGGTCAGGTGATTGGAAAATTTGGACTAAAATAGATGATGTAATAGCTAAACATGAGAGGCTGAAACACATAATGAGAAACATTTATCACCAAGCAGTCGCTCAAATGTCATCTATTTTCTACAAATGGCAGTAGAGCAGGTGGTTCTCCATTTCCATGATTACCTTCATGGGGAAAATAATTTTTAAAAAAGGTCAAAGTATTTCACTTGAAAAACGAGCCCTATGCATGAGTGACATAGGTATAATAATATGTAGAAAGGGTGATTTTGTATTACTGAATTTCTTAACATTCTCCTGGGGTAACTTACCTTCCCCTTGTTATCAAAAAGGAGAAAATACAGTGAGTAAAGAGTGTTCTTTCTACAGATTCCCCCCAAATTGTGGAGGATGGCCCCATGGGTGAGTAGGGCCTTTAACCTCCTTTATGCCAAGGATGAGGTTTTGTAATATTCCCTTGAGGAGTTAGTATCTCAGCTCAACTGTTTCTGATTCTCAAAATGGAGGAAGATGAATTATTTAAAATCTTGGAAGCTCCAGATGTGCTCTCTCCTAAACGCTAAATGCTGAACCTCTCCCACCAACTGGATTTACAGTTGAAATAGGTTTCCATTCTAAGTACAATAGAAAGTCTACCACTTTAACAAGTGAACAAGCCTAGAGTTTTTGCCTCAGTCCAAAAGCGATATTAGTGAGTATTTTTTAGTGGTTTTCACTAGTCCTGGTGTGGCTCTGTGGGTTAATGCGTCAGACAGCAAAACCCTTTGAATTGAAAGGTCAGCGGTTCAAGATTACCAGCTGCTCCTCAGAAACCGTATATAGGGTCACTATGGGTAGGAATTGACTTGATGGCACTTAACAACAAACTGGGCATCCTAGAAATTCTCCAAAGATAACAGCCGGCTTCCTGCTAAATGGATGGAGTACTGATGATATGGGAGGCACACACTCTATTGCCATTGACAGGGAGGATTTTGAATATGTGGTATGAGGGATTTAGGTTAGGCACAGAGTGCATTTTCTGTATGGTATGTGTTACAGAAGGAGAGAAATCTGAGAACACTATTGCTCTCAAAGTTCATAGAAGTATACCAGTGACTTTCAATGGAGAGTGATTTTGCCTTCATTAATTTTTAGGTTTCAGCACTAGGAGTAAGAAAGAGATGTTACTAGTCTCTACCGGGTAGAGTCCAGGGATGCCACTAAACATACTACAATGCTTAGGACAATGCCCCAAACAAAGCATGATCCAGCAAAAATATTCCACAGTACCAAGGTTAAGAAATCCTGAACTAACGAACTTATATTTTGAGTTCTCTTAAATATTAACATACTTGGGGCTCTTTAATTAAAAAAAAAAAAAAAAAACTGTTTTAACAAAGCTTTCTATGATTCTAATTCACTTATGTGGTTCAGTTCAAGGAGCCTGAGTGGCACAGTGGTTAAAGCACTCAAATGCTAAAAGCAAGGTCTATAGTTCCAACCCAACAACCCCTCTTTGGAAAAAACACGTAGCAGTCTGCCTCTGTCAAGGTTTATATAGCTTTGGCAACCCTATAGAACAGTTCTACTCTGACCTAGTGTGTCACTGTGAATTAGGATCAACTCAAGGACAATGAGATATGTAATGGGATGTGCCCAGTTCTACGAAATAGGAACTAATTCTTCCCATTTGTTTACTGAGTCTCAAATTGCTGATTTATCACACAAGTGGTACTCTTTAAAGATTGGTTCTCTCATTCAAAATGCTCTTCTTGTATTTCAACTAGTCCCAACCTCTGCTTTTGGAAACTCAATCCCATTTTATCCTAAGAGCCTTAGGGAAAGATACAGGGGAATGCACTGTTCCTCTGAACCCCCTTCTCTGGCAAGCAACTATCTACAGTCCTCATTGGGCATTTACTGCCTTGTACACTTACTGGTAGTGTAGTGGTTATGAATCAGGCTGCGAACCACAAGGTCAGCAGTTCGAAACTACCAACTGCTCCGCAGGAGAAAGATGAGGCTTTCTGCTCCTGTAAAGATTTACAGCCTCTGAAACCCTGTTCAGGGTCACTATGGGTCACTTAACAACAACATAAATACTTACTCTATGTATGTGACAACTCAACTGTGTTGGAAAGTTTGCAGGTAATGATAATATTTCAGACTGCTTCAAAGACACATAATCCAATTCTGACATATAATAAGGTCTCTATAAATGTGCATTCATCATTTCCTCAAATATTGTGGGTACCTCAGAGTACTGCCAACTCATAGTAACCCTATATAGGGTTTTTGAGGAGCAGATTGTGATTTTGAACTGCTGACCTAGTGCAGTTGTTTAATAAATTTTGAAGGATTTGGCTATCTGTTTCTCCTTGTCTAAATTTGGGGTTGAGTTGTGATGTAGGGCTAGTTTAAAAGGTCAGTTTCAGCCATAAAGTAAGCAGTTCAAACTCATCAGCCTCTCCTTGGCAACCCTACACAGGGTCACTATGAGTCAGAATTGACTTGACTGCACTTGACAGCGATAACAAATTTTGGCCAGGAAGATGTCATTTAAAAATAACAACACATATGTTTCTGTTTACAGCAGCTCCTATGCAACAAAGCCTGAGTGTGAATTCTGCTTTCTGATCTTCATAAAGACCAAGTATCGATTTGACTTATTATTTAAGGTCATTCTAAATTGCTAACAGAAAAAGGAATAACTTAATGTCACAGTAGAGAGAAACAGTTTTATTAAAGAGCAGTGTCTCGATGTTAGTTGGGTTTATCAGGACTTTAGAGGAGAATTCCAAGAAAAATGACAGAAATTCGATCAGTTAAGTGAGGTGCACATAAACTGAACTTAATAAAACTTCTTGAATTGCTTCTGGAAAAAAAGTGCTGTAGGGAATATATTTTCATTAGTTCTGGGAGAGAATGAATCTGATGATACAGTCGGTCCTTTTTCAGTTTTATTCTTCAGTTTCTCATGAAAAGCATCAAAACAACTTTAGAAATATTATGCACAACCAGACTAAAGATTGAGGGAACGTATACATGTGCATTGACGCTAAAATAAAACATAGAATAGTTTTTAAAAATAGATTGAGGAAAGCCATATTAATTGGTCCATGGCTTGTACTATACAACAATGTAGGCTCTGTCGTGAGGGAGCCATGTTGGAACACTAGCTCTACCCCAGTCTGATTGGTCTTTGACAAGTTACTTAACCACCTGTGCCTTATTTTCTCATTTCAAACATGAGGATAATATAAGTAGTTATCTCATTGGACTATTCATGACATCCAAAATGAGTTCTTGCAGGTAGTGTTTGGAGCAGCACCTATACAGGGCAAGCTCTTGGTACAAGCCAGTTCTATCGACAAACAAACACTAAGGACCACATCAGACATGACTTACTCTATCATTGCTTTAAATCCCTGGGTGGGGCAAATGGTTTGTGCTTGACTACTTACCAAAGGTGGGCAGTTCAAGTCCACCCAGCAACACCTTGAAAGGAAAGCCTAGATATCTACCTGAAAATTCTACTTCTGTATGTTTAGAGTCATTGGATGCAATTTTACTATGACATGAAATTCGACTCTGACATGTGTGAGGTTGCCATGAGCCAGAATCAACTCCAAGGCAACTGGTTTGGTTTCTTGGCTTTCATCCTGTGTTAAAATAACAAAAGCAAAACAAAACAAAAAAACAAAGAAGGTGATTTCCCAACTTGCTGCTTTACAATGTCTGAGTTAAGACAAGCAAATAACACCAGCAAAGTAGAGAACTGAAATAATCATAATGGTTTTGGTGGTGGTGGTGTGCCATTGAGTCAGTTATGACTCATCATGACTCTGTATAGGGTTTTCGAGGCTGTAAATCTTAATGGGAGCAGAAAGCCTCATCTTTCTCCCACAGAACGATTGGTAGATTTGAACAGCTGACCTGCAGGTTAGTAAACCAGTTAGCAACCCATTACACTATCAGGGATTCTTGAAATAATCATAATAGAGATAAGTAAAGTAAAATAAAAAATTTAGCCATAGGACAGTCAGCTAATAATGTAAAGATTTCCTATTTGTGATAATTGAATTCACTGGGCAATTAATTATATTTAATACTGCATTTCACTTTGTTAGTGAAAAACTACTCATTAAAAAATGACACACTTTTGTGTTGTATTTCTTAACACAGAGACTTAGAGTCCTACAATACTGTACAAAAACAACACTCAGGAACATACATCAAATAGCCTTTCCATCAGTATGGGACATCGTTTGTTGCTTATTTTTAACTATCCTGTTCCAGAAAGATTTAACATAACCTTCTGTTAAAGATACAGAAATGACTGGTTTATTTCATGGGAATAAAAACGCTAGCTTACCTTCAAAATGGGCACTAAGTCATATAATAGATGTTTATGAAATCAAATATTACCCAGTCAAAACTAGAAATGAACAATTTGTCCTCCTCACTCATTGGTACCATCTTAGCTATGGCTGCTTCATAATTGATAAAAAGATGTCTTGTGCTTGCATATATGTCTTATTTCTGGTGGTTAAATCATCCTTTTCTTATCTTAGTAGCTACTACACACCAGTGAGGAAAGACCTGAGGGTAGGATGGTTTTTGAAGATGTGGAAAGTTCCACTATCCAACAATCGTCTGGCCAGGTCCCCCACATGATTAATAACCCTCATGGTTTTTCATCTTGATATTTCTTGGTCTATACCCATAAAATTTTCCTGCTTTGTATTCATTTTTTAAGTCTATTGCATTATTGGGATTTTATGCTGACTTCATAACCTTCAGAATAACTGATCATAGCAAAATACTTCTCTGTGTCCAGAGAACACTTCTCCATTGACCTCAACTTTAACGAATACATTTTAAAAGGGAAAGTATTTATTACCAACTGAAATAAGCATCTCTGAAAGATTTCCTCCACCAGAAAAGCCTGTTGGTTTTTGTTATAGAGCCCTTGAGGAGGCTGAACTTGAGGTAGTGCCAACTCTGCATCATTCAGAGCTCCGGATCATTTTGGACTAACCCCTAAGATCCACATTACTACACTGCTCATTTCTCATTAACTTATCTTCCTTCCCCACTAGACTGTAGGTTTCTGGGGGAAGAGATTCTGTGACCTATTTCTCGGTAACGCTCATGCCCAGCACAGTGTCTAAAAGAATGTAATTATGGAATACACCTCTAATGAGAAAAGCAAATACATAAACAGTGCTAGTCATTGAGATAAGGCGAAATCATGGAGAAGAAAATTGGGGGCAGGGAACACACTTGGGAAACTTCATAAGGAACACAATATACATGATTAAAATTAAGGAGATATATTAATTTCCTGAAGTTAAATGTTTCCGATGCTAAAAAACTAAAAAGGCTGAGAAATTGAAAATGAAGTCTCTTGACAAGAAATCATTCAGTTAAAGAGAAGACCACAAATTGTCAAGGTCACAGGTAGAAGATAGTTAAATCCATAGTAACGGCCAAGATTCTTCTTCACCTTTAGTAAGAACAAAGAGAAATAACTTGAACTACATTGCAGATGTTTGGTGCAGCACAGTAGGATCAACACTGGAGTGCAAACCACAAGGTTGGCAGTTCAAATGCACCACATGCTCCTCAGAAACCCTATCCAGGTTCACTGTAAGTCGGAACCAACTAGACAGCTCTTGACAAACAAAAACTAGTTATAAGGAATAATTTTCTTCCATAGAAAAATGAAATCATTGAGTATAATTTTTGTGTCACAAGAATTTATATACAAAAGGACTTTCTGATGTTGTACGTTAGATGACCTTCCAAAAGCTCCATTAATGAGGCTTTAAAAATATATATGCCAAAATATGATGTTTCTTTGAGGTTGTTCAGTTATTTAACACTTTTTTTTTTTTTTAGAACAGTTGGTATAAGGGGAGTGAATTCCCTACTTCTTATAGTTCTGTACACTGTAAGACCAGTCTGAACTGAACATTGTAAAGTGCCTTTAACTCTTTGGGAAAGACAGAGTATTTAACAGAAAGAAGGTAGTGCGATACCAAATGTTTGAATGCATAATTTCCAGTGGTCAGTGGCACACAACACATTGCTTATATTAACTGGGAAGACATCTTTCACCTCACTGTATTAAGTGATTTATAATTGTCATTTAAAATAATAAGAGAAGGAATACATAATTTGTGAGCCTACTGGGCTGCTAATGGAAATGCTTGCTAGTGACCCAAGAAGGGCACATAGATTGCTATGGCTCCAATGCAGCTGTTGTTGTTGTTGTTAAGGGCCATCAAGTCGGTTCTGACCCATAGCAACCCTGAACAGGGTTTCCGAAGCCATAAATCTTTACGGGAGCAGAAAGCTAGAACTGCCTTAAATATTTATTGCACTTCAATGAACACTTCTTTCTTTAATTAGACATTGTGTTAATACTGTTTTAATATGGGTTGAATTGTCCCACTGATCTGAGGAAACCAGTATATAACTATGAATAAGTCTGAAGTCTTAAGCTTGCTGAAACTTGTAGTTAATCTTCTCAGCACTCATTTAGAAAAGAAGTGTGATATTGTCTTCCCAGGTGAACAGAAGATGAACGATTTGGTTGAAGATTGTCTAAGTAATTATTGATTAAGCTAAAACCAAGATAATTTCTAAATTCTTTATCACACATTTAATACTAATCAAACTATGATCATTAAATCCAAATAACTCAGTCACTTTATCGTATATTCATTTGACAAATAGTTTTTGGTCTTTTACTTTGTGTTTATCAAAAAGATGCATTAATAATGGATAACATTAGATATTAGATACAAAAGATAACATTAGAATTAGATACAAATTAGCAAACATGGACAGCTTTAGGGTATATAGGAATTTAATCCAGCTTGATAGAAATCAGGAAGCTACGAACAATTTAATAAAAATCTAAAGTCAATTTCAAGTCCTAGTATTACATTCCTTTGAGCTATCAAGATTTATTACCTTTGGATTTATCTCTATAATAATAAATATTTACTGTGAGCCAACAAGTTTTCTTTTTAACCTCCTTGCAGAAATTTATTAAGTGAGGCTGCTTTTAAAGTGTTAAGGGATATACTCGTATATTCCCAATGACGAGCCATCCAGGATATCTTTGTTGTTGTTGTTGTTGTTAGGTGCCATCATGTTGGTACCGACTCATAGTGACCCTGTGCACAACAGAACGAAACACTGCCTGATCCTGGGCCAACCTCACAAATGTTGCCACGCTTGAGCCCATGGGTGCTGCCACTATGCCAATCCATCTCTCTGGGGGTCTTCCTCTTTTTCTCTGACCCTCCACCTTACCAAACATGATATCCTTCTCCAGCGACTAGTCCCTCCTGACAATTTGTCCAAAGTACAAGAGATGAGGTTTGGCCATCTTGGCCTCCAAGGAGCACTCTGATTGCACTTCTTCCAACACAGATCTATTTGTTCTTTTGGCAGCCCATGGTACTTTCAATATTCTCCTCCAACACCATGACTCAAAAGCATCAATTCTTCTCCTGTCTTCCTTATTCACTGTCCAGCTTTCACATCCATGTGAGGTTATTGAAAATATCATGGCTTGGGTCAGGTACACCTTAGTCCTCAAGCTGACATCTTTGCTCTTCAACACTTTAAAAGGACATATTTAGAGTATGACAAATTGATTAAGATATCATATTTCTGGATAGCGCAAACCAGAGTAAATAAGTACAGGAGAGAATGGAGTTGCTACCTTTCTCTAAATTATCCCTGTGGAGGGAGCTTAACTGCAGAGGACATGGTACCTGGTAGCTAAGGTCAGGGAAAATGTTCTCTCAGACGAAGCCTGACGCTGAGGTGTAGGAAAAGCAGCACCCATTTCTTTAACCTTCTAACTACAAAGAGCTTCCGGCTGGAGTCTTTTTTCTGGTCTAATGTCTACCAGTATTTTTCAGGCTGGTTATCCATTGGAATCATTCCAGGAACTTAAAAATACTAGTGCTTAGATACTTTTCCCTAGCGATTCTCATTCAGTTAATCTGGGAAAGGGCCTTGCACATTGTACAATTGCAAAGTCACTCAGGTGTTTCTTTTGAGAGACACTGAGCTCTACCAAGTGAAAATTGGTAAAAATTACTTTGTAATCAGATAAACTACAACATACTCTTGAGAAGCCTAATCTTGGATGTGGTCCCTTAACGAAGCAATTTACAGCACTTTAAAGAGTTGGTCTGTAAAAAACTTGGAGTCCAGGTGTGGTGGTGTAGGATAAGCCCTGGACTGTTAACCACAAGCTTTGGCAGTTCAAACTCACCAGCCACTCCTCACAAACTCTATACAGGGTTGCTATGAGTCGGAACCAACTCAATGGCACTTAACAACAACAATAAATAACTCAGATCCTTCCTAATTTCTATCCAAGGTATTTCATGAGATACCGGCTCCCTGGGAACTTGCTGACCTATATGTGTATTTTGCTTTCATAAGTGCATACATTCATGAAAGCAAAATTTTAAATCACGTAAGAAAATGCTCTTCTTTCACAGCTTCTATTGACAAGTCAGCAGGTTTTGCTTTCTGCCGTATGCCTATTAAGAATTGTATAAGATCAGTCCCAAAGCACTGCCCTAGAAATAGTCTAAAAATAAAACCCCCAAAACCCAATGGCACTGAGTCAGTTCCAACTCATAGTGGCCCTATGTAGGGTTTCTGGGGCTGTAAGTACACAGGAGCAGATACCTTTAGCTTTCTCCATAAAAATGGTTTGTGGGTTTGAATTGTTGATCTTGCAGTTCGTAGTCACATAGCACGTACAAGCATTCATTGTCAATCTAGCCACTTCAGTCTAAAGTAATATATATATATATTTTTAATTGAGGTGGGTCCTGTTGCTTAATGGATTGAGGCAGGAAGTTAATTATTGATTGGATCTCTCTCTCTTTAAATTAAAAAATAATGATGAAGAAGCTAAAAAATGGAAAACCTACAATCTATGTTTCAATTTAAGGAGCCCTGGTAGCGTAATGAATTATGAGCTAGGCTGCTAACCACAAGGTCAGCAGTTCACATCGACCAGTTGCTCCCTGGGAGAAAGATGAGGCTTTCTGTTTCTGTAAAGATTTACAGCTTCGGAAACCCTATACAGGCTCACTATGAGTTGGAATCGACTCAGTGGCACACAACTACCACCATCTCATTTCAATTTAGTTTCACTAAATAAACAACAACTGTTTATTTCTATTTTATTTATTCACTATTTATTAATGAGCTCTGGTAGCGTAGTGGTTACGAATCGGTCTGCGAACCGCAAGGTCAGCAGTTCAAAACTACCAGCTGTTCTGCGGGAGAGAGATGAGGCTTTCTGCTCCCGTAAAGAATTACAGCCTTGGAAACCCTGTACAGGGTCTCTATGAGTTGGAACCGACTCCACAGCACATAACAACAACAACAATTTATTAGCTGTGTGGATTTGGATATGTTACTTAATGCCTTATTTTCAGTTTTTTTTCTAATTTAAAAATAGCACTATAACTATCTACTCTCAGATATGCAAAATATTTAGCAACTGGTAGCTTCTTAATAAATTTTAAGTACCCTATTATTAATATAAATCCAATATCGTAATAATACCATAGAAAGTATAGGAAGCCAAGTGGAAAAAAAAAAATCACTCACAATCTTACTCACCAACTGTAGAAAAATATTTTTCTAGTCTTTAAAGAAAACAGTTGTCATTGTAGGATACATCTTTTTTATTTTGCTTACTTTTATTTTTTCATAAGTATTTTCATATTTTTCATTTTGTTGGTTGCACAAAATTCCATCAAGTGGATTTGATATAATTTAACAACAACAACTGTTTTTTCTATTTTTAGAATTAGGCGCCCTAGTGATGCTGTAGGGTAAGCTCTGGACTGCTAACCATGAGGTAAACCATTCAAACCCACCTCCGAAGAAAGCTGAGACTATCTGTTCCTTTATATTTACAGCCTCGGGAACCCTACATAGGTTTGCTATGATTCAGAATTGACTCGATGGCTGTGGTTTGGTTTTTAACACCAATAGTGAGCTAATAGAACATTGAGCTGAAAAAAGAGGGGTCGGACGTGCCCAGTGAAGGAGGCTTCCTACGGAGCCTCTGCAATACATAAGACTATAGGTGGAAGCCTGAACCACATCCAGATCTCCAGAGATGGGAAATTCCCACTTGAAAGGACAAGCAG
>NW_006408556.1:20908539-20917139 GCF_000296735.1 Chrysochloris asiatica
TTTGCTGTTAAGTGCCGTTCAGTCAGTTTCGACTCATAATGACCTGGTATAGGGTTTCCGTGGAGCATCTGGTGGGTTGGAACTGTCAACAGCCTTGTGGTTTAAAGTCCTACAGCACCACACCAGAGATATAATAAGTTAATAATAAAAGTCTAAAGGAGCCCTTGGGGTGTCGTGGTTAATCACTCAGCTGTTAACCCAAAGGTCTGACGTTCAAAGTCCTCAGGCAAAAAATGTGGTAGTCTGTTTCTATAAAGATTTACTGCATTGGAAATCCTCTGGGGTAGTTCTAATCTGTCCTATAGGATCACACTGAGTAGGAATTGACTCGATGGCAATGAGTAATGGGAGCCTAAATAAAAATAGCATGGCCTAGAAAGGATTCAATTGCTTAAAAACAATCCTCAAGGTAAAAATAGTTGAAAATAATGAAATAAAAATAAAAGTCAAGTTGCTAATATCAGCTTTATGTGTTATTCCCTTTGAGACGGATGCTCTATCTATGAAAGAGGGTCATGAAACTAGTTCAAACCCTGAGCTGCTCTCATCTCCCAGGGCAGTTATGGCAGGGTGACTACCTGTTTCCAGGGGCATTTTGGATCCAGTACTTCATCCTACAGCGCCTCTGACCTCAGTTCCCATCACACAGGACTTTGGCCTACAGAAATCATCTCCCAAATCACATTTTGCAGGAAGACCCAGAACCTGAGAAGACGGAAATGACAAGGTAGGCTTTTCCCATGGGGGATAAGTAACTTGGGAGAGCCACATATGAAACATTAGAAAGGCATACAATGTTCTCCATTTTTATTGAAAAAGGACATTAAAGTTTAAATGAAACAGATCCTAGCAAATTGAATCAGAACTCAAAGAGACTTTTCTTCCCAAACAAATACATTTACATTTACTTCAATTAATACGGAGGACTTTCTAATCGAAAAACTTTGCTTTAAATTACATGGAGAAAGCAAGGAATGTAAAGCAAATATGATCCCTGTCCTTAGAAGTGTTATATTCTTCAAGGTAAATGAGACAGGTTCTAAATAGAACGTACACTTTTTTGTATTGTTGCACAAATGTTAATATCACACTTTATCTTTTAATGCCATATTTCATAAATGGAAAGGGTGAATTATGCTGTTTAGGGATTCAGGGTTTGGCTTGGTAATATCCCCATCCTATTTATTTTTACCCATCATCCATTTTCACTAATCATATTGTTCTCTACTCTTGCTATTTTCTCAAATATAAAACAAAGGAGATTTCTGCAAGGTAGAATCTTTACCCAGTGTAGTTTCTTGCATAAGTTTCTTTCATTTTATCATTCAGTTTATGTTTCACTAGCAAGTTAATATTTGGAATTATTAAAACAATAAAAGCAATTTAGGTTTCCTATGGCCTCAGTTGTTCGAACAGAACATGGGAACACTAAATGGTTTAAAATTAAGAAAAGGTGTGCGACAGAGTTGTATTCTTTCACCATACTTATTCAACCTGCATGCTGAGCAAATAATCAGAGAAGCTGGGTTATATGAAGAAAAACATGGCATCAGGATTGGAGGAAGACTCATTAACAACCTGAGATATGTAGATGATTCAACTTTGCTTGCTGAAAGTGAAGAGGACTTAAAATACTTACTGATAAATTTCAAAGAGCACAGCCTTCGGTATGGATTGCATCTCAATGTAAAGAAAACAAAAATCCTCACCACTGGACCAATAAACAGCATTCTTATCAATGGAGAAAAGATTGAAGTTGTCAAGGACTTCATCTTGTATCAACTATTAACACTCACGGAAGCAACAGTCAAGAAATTAAATGATGTATTGCATTAGGCAAATCTGCTGCACAAGACCTTTGAAAAGTGTTGAAGAGCAAAGATGGCAGCTTGAGGACTAAGGTGCACCTGACCCAAGCCAAGGTATTTTCAATAGCTTCATATAAATGTGAAAGCTGGACAATGAATAAGGAAGACCGTAGAAGAATTGATGCTTTTGAGTTATGGTGTTGGAGGAGAATATTGAAAGTGCCATGGGCTGCCAAAATAACCAACAGATCTGTGTTGGAAGAAGTGCAGCCAGAGTGCTCCTTGGAGTCCAGGATGGCCAAACTTCGTCTCTCATACTTCAGACATATTTTCAGAAGGGACCAGTTGCTGGGGAAGGATATCATGTTTGGTAAGGTGGAGGCTCAGAGAAAAAGAAGAATACCTCCGATGAAATGGACTGGCTAAGGGGCAGCATCGATGGACTAAAGCGTGGCAACAGTAGTGAGGTTGGCCCAGGATCGGGCTGTGTTTCGTTCTGCTGTGCATAAGGTCACTATGAGTTGGTACCGACTCGATGGAACCTAACAAACAACAACAACAACAATAACAAGGTCCTAGCTGGGTAAGGTCAATAGGAAGGAAAAGTTAACCATAGATGCCAAAGAATAAAAGCCAGATTAAATGGCAGACTGGAGCTGTCAATAAAAGAGCTATAGACATAGAAGAAAACAGCAGATCTTTGACTTGAAGGAGGATGTTGAGAGAATAGACACTAAAAAGGTGAGTTTAAGGGAATAAAAAAAAAAAAAAATAGGAGTCAAAAGAGAAGCGAGTAAGTAAGGGGTTTTAGAGAACTGCAAGACAGTAGAAGGCGAACCAGAATATTACAGAAGCAGTGAGGGGAAAGTGGTCAAAGCTATCTCCATTGAGAATATCATAAAAAAGGAAACCTCCAAGATTATTCTAGAATATTCAACATTATTCTCTTATCTTATTATTGTCCTTAGCAAAAAGAGTTCACACTTACAATGATGGCTTTGGAGGAAGCGCAAACTTTTCAATGCAAAAGACAGAGGGGTGTGTACACATTATTGTTTATTTCAGTGAGAAGGGTTGACATAATAGGCAGAATAATGAACTCACAAGCAATGATCATTAGGATTGCTCAGGACCAGGCAGCACATTATATTCTCTGACAGGGTCACCATGAATCAGAATGGACTCAATGATAACAAGCAACAATAACTCTAGTATACAAAGAGATTTTGTTGTGAAATTGAAAAATGTCATCTAATTGTGAGTTCACAAGGGAATTAATTAACCAATTCTATATTTCTTCCGATTAACAACAGAATACCAATGCTCAACACTCAAGATATTCACCAACTGGTGGTGCTGGTTATGTACCATGATTCGTAGTGACACTGTACAGGGTTTCCAAGGCTGTAAATCTTTACGGGAGCAGAAAGCCCCAACTTTCTCTTGCGGAACAGCTGGTAGTTTTGAACTGCTGACCTTGAGATTAGCAGCCTGATTCTTAACCACTATGCTACCAGAGCTCCCATTGACCAACTAGCAGCAGTAAATAGCTTACAAAGAACCAGGTACTGTTGTAAATATTTTATTACCCCTTTTACTCAGATTATGGAGTCCTGGTGTGGCACTGAGAATTAATGTGCTGGACTCCAAGGTTGGTTAGAATGGCAGGGTCATTGGTTTAAGCTCACCTGCTGCTCCTCAGAAACTTTACACAGGGTCACTATGAGTCAGAACCAACTCAAAGGCACTCAACAACAACAACATTCAGCTTATGGACTCCTGGTGTGTCACTATAGGATCAGCACTGGACTGGGAACTACCAGATTGGAAGTTCAAACCCACCAGCTGCTCCTCGGAAACCCTATACAGGGTCGCTATGAGATGGAATCAACTCCATGGCACTTAACAACAACTCAGATTATAGAGTCCTGATGTAGTTCTGTAGGATAATCACTGGACTGCTAACCACAAGGTTGTTGGCTCAAACCCACTAGCCACTCCTTAGAAACTCTATACAGGGTCCCTATGAGTCGGAACCAACTTGATGACACTTTACAAGCAACAACAGCCTAGATTGTGGCTCTTGAACCAGGAGCAGTAGAATCAGATGGAAGTTTGTTTGAAATACAGTCTATCAACCCACACCAGACCCACTTAATCAAAATCTGCATTTGTCACAAGATCCCCAGTGATCATTCATTTTGAAAAGAACTACTTTAGTTATTATGAATCCATTTAACCCACTTAATACAGTGAGATAGGAGCTGGAGGAGGAGATGAGTCTCAAAAAGTTTGTGCAAGAATCCCATTATCTTTTAATTAATTTTTTCCAAGAATTTTTGAAACCCTCTTATAAGAGAACTGATTTACAAGGAAATTCAAATATCTCTCTCAAATTATAGCACCAGTAAGATAGCAATTAAGTTGTGAGCTCAGGTGATCTGGATGGATAGATTATGGTCTACATTATGCCACAGAGACTCTCAGATTCCTAACATGGTCTTTAGCATCTCATCAATGTCATTGTTTAATTTCCACCCGCACTGGCTTTCTTTCAATGCATCTAAAGCACCATGTCCTACCTCTCATATTCCAGCCTCTATCTGGAATGTTCTTTCACACATCTAGCATACCCTCCAGTGCTTACTCAGCCTTCTGATCACAGCTCAGTCACTTCCTCAAGAAAGTAATTTCTAACACTCCAAATCTTGGTACTCTCTCATAGCACCATGCACAAAAGTATAGTTACAGTATCAGTTCATATATGTACAGGTTTATTCCAAACAAAGCAAGTCTATACATGCCTCTGAGATCAGTGGATGGCTACAAACAACTTCTTGCAGTAACCCACTTGCCTTGTCTCCTTCAGGTGCCAATCAAAACAGTGACTTCTGAGGGGATTTGCTGGGCAGTTAAATTCAAGGGAGAGAAGTAAGTTCAGAGGTTATGACAACTGCTTTTTGAGATTCTGAGAGGTCATCTTGATAGATTTTCTTGAAGGATATGGGACGATCACAGGGGCTTATTAAGAAAAAGTTTTAAGAAAATGGAAAACTGCATTGGTGAGAAAAGTTGCTCCAAGAAATGTTTTCCATCATGAAAAGCACCTGCTCTTTCTTTGTGGGTAGCCAGGGCTTTCTTATGGTGGGTGGGAAATCTTACCCACATCTACTATACAGACTTCTTGCCCCTTCAGGCTTATTTTCTGACACCAAACTCAAAAGACAAACATGATTTGAGTACTTTGGGGATGTTAAAACTGCCATTTTGACTTGGCATCAATTGAGGAGTTCAGAATTCTTCAGGGAATAGTTAAAGAGATGGAAACATAATCTTCAGAAGTGTATAGACCTAGACGGAGGATATGTTGAGAAACAATAGCTTCACATTGTGATATTTTTGTTTAGTATAGATTTCTGTGACTTTGTGCCAACATTTATTGACTCTTCCTTATATTTTTATCCTTCACAATCTATAGTTATTTATGTGTTATTATTTGGCTATTTTACTAGTGAAAAAGCTCCTGAAAGGCAAGGACCACATCTAGTCTGCTCTTTAGTGAATCTTCACTGCCAATTACAGTGCCTGTCATATAGCACGGACTTCTAATAATTACCTGAATGAATGCATACATGGATGACTTTTGAATTAAAGGTGTATCTTGCCCACATCAGTATGACAACCAAAATTGAACATTCTCTCCCTCCATATAATTAAGTGATCTGATGAGATAAAATAATGGACTTCAATGTTCAAAGGGGCACAAAAACATTTAAAGATGCACGATCAGGGCTGTAGGGTGGACAGAGTAAGGAATCATCATAAAATTCTGGTACAACAGCCCTTGCTTTCCTCAAAGAACAAGCAGGTGCACAATTGTGTCAGAGAAAAAAAATATACAGATCCATTCGAGCCTCCATCCACCCTGACCACATGACAGTACCTATAGGACCACATGAAGCTGTGAGAATATGTAATACACATGTCTAACTTTCCAGAACACCAAGCCTGTTCTTTGTCTTCAAACCTTCAAGCTAGCAAAGAAAAATTTTTTGTGGCCCAGGTGAGACCTCTCCGTGTTGGGATGGTAGAATGGAGAGGCTGCTCCAACACAAATCGTATAGCTAAACAGAGTCCATTCATTCTGAGTGCTGCTTATCAAGTACCTTTCAGAGTTTCTGAATTTTTCTGAATAACAGAGAATGAGCCTTGATTTCAGTGAGCAGCTCTGCCACAATGCTCCTGTCTGAGGAAAGCATGGATAACAGAGCTACTTTCAACACAGACCCCGCTCTAATTTTGTGTTTCATTTTCCCTAAATACTCTTGTTCCTATGTATGGTTTCTATACTTTGTGTTATCACATAATATTAACATAATTGGGTCTAACTAGGGCTTAATGTTGCTACTGTTGTGTAATAACTGCAAAGGGACTGGAGGAGAATGTTAATTTTTTTTTTTCTCAAAGAAATGTTAGATTTAATTTCAACATTTTTAGAAAATATTGAATGACGGTAATCAGCTTTAAGCTTAACCAGGTGATAAGTCCAAATACAGATGTTAGGGATGAAGGTTTTCAATGCGGTATAGCAGCAGATCATTTTTTTTAACATCTCCATCACAAGGAGTCCTGGTGTAGCACTGTGGGTTAGTGCGCCACACTGCAACGCTGTTTGAACTGCAAGGTTGGTGGTTCAAGCTCACTAGCTGCTCCTTGGAAACCCTATGCAGGGTCACTATGGGTCAGAATCAACTCGCCGGCACTCAACAATGACAACAACCACAAGCCTAAATGAGAGGGTAAGGCATTCAATTACTGCATTTTTTAGGGTGATTTTCATCTGGATCAGCACTTGGTACTTTAAGCTTAAATCGTGAAAGAATCATACAAAGGTTAACATTGAAGAGGGTATCTTGATAAAATGCAGATTCCCAGGCAGGTTGGGCTTTGTAGTTGTGGATAAGTGACATAGAGTTAGTATGGACTCATAGTGACCCTGTATAGGGCTTCTGAGGGATGGCTAGTGAATTTGGGCTATGGACTTTGCGGTTCAAACAGACCTTGCAGTCCAGTGCATTATCCCACAGTGCCACACCAGGACTCCAGTGTGGTGGGGCCCAGAGATCTTTAATATCTAACAAACTCCCAGATACTGCAGTGTTGCTGGTCCACAACTTTGAGGAGCAAGTTCTTAGAAAACAAAATGAAATTAATTTTGTAGCCTACTATGCAACTTGGCACACTTCTGAGTTAAGTCAGAAGCACTGCCTGAATATCTCTGTGTGCCAGGGCTATTACGAATATAACCTTGTACACTGGCAGAAATAAGTCAGGGATATGAGTCACTCCTCTGATTCCACCCTTGGGAGGATACCTGAGTGATTTGTTTAACTAAGTTAGGGAAGAAATAGACCTACTGTCTAGTTTAGAGCTGTCTGGGGCAAATCGAGAGACGGGATTTCCAGATTTCTTCTTTAAGAATGTGTGGAAATGTCTGGATGTGTCTGGGATCTACCGGAGCATATGCTGTTTGACTCTGAAAACTGAATTAAAAGTAACATGACTCAGTCCTAGTGTGATAGCTAATCAGTTAAAATGCAAAATATTCTCTAAACAATATCTTTTGAAACACACAATACTATAAGAATTTTTTAAAACAGAAAAAAATTTGGGGGAGAGTTAGTGCTTTTGATGGCAGAAAAGGAAAAGCCGTTTTGGGGGAAGTTGCCTTCAGACCCCTACATTACTGCCACCATGCTGTATGTGTCTCTTTTTACTTCCTCACTCTTCATCAAGCTTTGGTGGTCTTGGGATACTGAAGAAACGACTATCAGATTAAATGAGGATGAGGAAATAGGGAGACAAATAGAGGGAAATATTTCTGTTCCTCCTTTTTTAAAAACGATTCCCTAAGTTTTCAGTTCCTTAAATGAAAACAAGTCTAAGTAAGTACTTATATTATGTTTTTAAGTTGACTTAAAGTGGTTCTTTGGTAATGCCAAAGACAGGGAGGGGTTGTTTCTAACATCAGCAAGTCCTTAGCCCCCTTGGATACTCAAAATATTTTTTGTTAAATGAATGAGTTTATTCAGATATGATGGTAAGAAAAAAATATATCATACATACTTATTATATTATTTTTCTTGTCATTGTGTGCTATTGAGTCAGTACCAACCCTGTATAGGGTTTCAAAAAGTGGCTGTTAGGTTTGAACTGCTGACTTTGTGGTTACAAGTTCAGGACCACATCCTACAGCACCATACCAGACAGAGATCTAGATATGATGTTGTGGTTGTTGTTAAGTGTCACTGAGTAGGTTCTGACTCATAGCCACCCTCTATAGGATTTCTGAGGAGTGGCTGATGGGTTTGAATTGCTGAACTTTCAGTTAACAGCCCAGTGCTTAGTCTATGTTGCCACACTAGAACTCCATGTATATGATTGTTGTTGTTAATGCCATCAACTTGGTTCTGACCCATAGCAACCCTGTATAGGGTTTCCAAGGAGCAGCAGGCGAGCTTGAACTGCCAACCTTGCAGTTCAAATGACTTTGCAGTCCAGTGCATCAACCCACAGTGCCAGGACTCTACCGAATATATATATGATATGATAGACACAATAATTGAGCTAGGAAACTATGGTTAATATCGTTGTTATTGTTGTTAAGTGCCATCAAGTCAGTTCTGAGTCAAGCAATCCTGTACAGGGTTTCCAAGGAGCAGTTGGTGAGCTTGAACTGCTAACCTTGTGGTTCTAACAGACTTTATAGTCCATAAATATATGTGTGTGTGT
>NW_006408556.1:20917549-20922224 GCF_000296735.1 Chrysochloris asiatica
GTCACTATGAGTTGGAATCCACTTGATGGCACTTAACAACAACAACATACACATATATAAACAGTTGTTGCAGTAGGATGCCAAATAGGTTCTGACTCATAGCGACCCTAAATACAGTTTCCAAGAGCAGTTGGTGGGTTTCACTTCCAACCTTGCAGTCTAGTGCTTATCCTACAGTGCCACACCAAGATCCTATATAAAATTAGGTGAAAAAATGGTCCTCAATTTATTGTGTTCAAAACACTTTACAGATGTCTAGATAAGATGGGAATTCTGTTGTGGTGCTGTAGGATAAGCACTGGCTGGCTAACTACATGGTTGGTGGTTCAAACCCACTAGTGCCTCCTTGGAAACCTTATATAGAATCTATAAAAGTTGAAACCAACTCAACGGCACTTAACAACAACAACAGATAATATAAGGAGTCCTGGTGTGGCGTTGTAAGATAAGCACTAGAATGCTAACAACAAGGTTGGCAGGTCAAACTCACTAGTTACTCCTGGAAGCCCTATTGCTTTTAAGTGCTCGATATACGATTGCTGTAAATTGGAACCACTCTAGGGCACCTAACAATGACAGATAATAAAGAGAATACCTTTAAAATTAAAGCATGCTTGCTTGGTAAAGTAGAAAGAGGGTCCATAAAAGACAAGAAGCACTCAACAAGATGGATTGGCACAGTGGCAGCAACAATGGGCTCCAGCATATCAATTGTGAGGCTGGTGCAGGACTGGGCAGCGTTTCCTTCTGTGGTTACAAAGCTTTGCTATGTATGAGTTGGAACTGAGTCAGTGGCACCTTACAACAACAACAACTGGTCTATATACTTCTGAAGGCTGTGTTTCAATCTCTCTAACCCTTCCCTCTGGTAGCGTAGTGGTTACGAATCGGAATGCAAACCTTAAGGTCAGCGGTTCGAAACTACCAGCTGCTCTGCGGGAGAAAGATGAGGCTTTCTACTCCCGTAAAGATTTACACCCTCGGAAACCCTATACAGGGTCACTATGGGTCGGAACCGACTCAACGGCACATAACAACAACAACAACAACAACCCTTCCCTGAAGAATTATTTCCTCATTGGTTCACACCATGTCAAAACAGCAGTTTTGTATTCATTTGAAATATTCTTGGACTTGCGGAACTAAAAGAAGTCTAAAGGGGCAAAATCAGGGCTGGGGAATGGATAAAGGATTTTATTTATTTATTTATTTTCCATGAAATTCTCTGAGGACAGCCCTTGCTACTTTAAAAGAATGAGGAAGTGTCTCACCAAGGATGTTTTCTATAGTCTTATAACATCATCATAATAAGCCTCCATGCTTATCCTGGGTTCTTAGAGAAAATCTACCTTTGGGATCCCAAACAACAGTCATCAGAACCTTCTAAACTGACCTCTTTGCCTCAAAAGAACCCCTTGATTAGACTGTTTCTGATTTTGTTTGTTTGTTTTTTTCTTAAAACATCCTAAGGAGTCCTGGTTTGGTGCTGTAGGATAAGCAACTGGTTCAAACTCACAAGTCGCTCCTCAGAAACCCTACAGAGGGTCAATATAAGTCAAAACTGACTCAATGGCACTTAAATACTATAGCTAAGGAGAAAAAAACCAGGGCATTACTGGGAGAACTTGTTTGCAGCCATCCACTGATCATAGAGATGTGCTTAAACACATTATGTTTGAAAGCAACCCATGCATGCATGAACTGGAACCCAATTACTTTTGACTTACCCTTACGTTGCAAGTACACTTTCAAATAAAAGTGGTAACATTCAAAAAAAAAAAAAAAATTAAAGCATGCTCAGAGATTGAAAAGTAATAACAATTTTGTGATACTGCCATATAAATGTTCAAACCAATTAATAAACTGATCAACAGATATTTGTTGAAAATAAATATGCTATTTTACTCAGTATTGAATAAGATTGAGATAGAAATAGTGAATAGTATAGAAAGAATAAAGACCTGGTCGTTGTGCATAATCAGGGATATAATAAATAAATACTTTAATGAAGGACAAATTTGTAGATTTCATGTTATATAGGTGTAAGCATAGGGATTTGGCATTGTCTCCACAGCTTTTGAAAACATGTGTATGTTTCATTTCTTCTGTAGTATTCTGCTTCTTTTTTCATACTAGCTTTTTCTAAACCTCTGTTTGGAATTCCATACAAGGCAACTCTCTGTATCCCTGCTGGTCTGGATCACCTTGTCAAGATAATCATGTTTGCCAATTTCTATTCATGTTTTCCAGCCACTGCTTCTTAATCTGCATTTCTCTTCAGTGGATTGAGTCCCTGCCCACCTGTGGCACCCACCAACACTAAAATTGTCCATACTGACTCGAGTTGGGAAGAGTGGTAACTCAACATTAATAGAGGAAAATAAAATTTGAGACTATGAAATACTGTGTGTATAGAATTTCCCACTGAATGTCATATACCAAGATTTCTCAAATTTTAGCATCTGAGAACCACTTCCACACTTGAATTAAATAATTTCCAAATAACATTTAATCAAAAGAAAAAGGTAACACACTTTGCTCTGTGTCAGTGAATTCTTAACCTGAGACTCCTTAGAGACCTTTTGATAGCTTTCCAGTCATCCATGATCCCCCCAAATTATACTTTATGTTACATGAGTGTGTGCGAGATAGTATCTGGTTGCTTTGAGAAGACTTATTGGCATCCAAAGATTTTCCAGAGTTTCTTTTACCAACGTACAGCTTACGGACTCCCACTGATATCAAGCGAAGAGGGTCAAGTCAATACATTTGAAGAGACAAATATTAGAACACAGTACATCTATGGAACATTACAATTTATAGCGCCAAATTCAACTACTGCTACTACATCAACCTTTGTAATCAAATATTCTATTCTTTTGTACTTATCCACTGAATACGATGTAGCTCAACCAGCTGATCAGTTTGCAAGTTTAGATGGAGCCCCTAATATAGGCCTATCATTGTGGTGACTCTCAAAGAGTGCGGAGTCGCTGCTAGAACATTCCTTTGGGAAAGAACACTGATATCAAATAAATACTCATAAGCCCTATAAGGTAGGCGTTTTGTCTGTCTTGTCCCAAACTCTGTCTCTAGTGCCTAGAAAAGAACCTGATAAATTGTAGAACCACAACCAATGGAGAATAAATGACTGAATCAAATACCTCAGAATATTTGTATTATAAATATCATAATGACATTGCCAGATGAGCCAATTGTCTACGTCCACAGTGGTTGATTGGATGAGACTCTTAAACCAGGAAAGTATTGTTAAATAAAGGAAATATGGGGCCCAACTAATAACACATATTCATAGCATGCAAATGTGAATCCATAGGGGAAAAAAACCTGAAGTTTTAAAATGACACCGTTTTCAATTTCTGTATGAGATTCTCAGCATAGTAAAGAATTCATTAAAAGACTGTAGGCTAGAAAGATGACCTCTCTACTGCAACCTTTTCCTTAGCAAGCAGTAATGTTGATGGAAAAGAATTCAGCAAACAAAAAGCATTCCTGCCCAACCACATACCCATCACCCACCCACACCTGCCCCCTTCAATAAGTATAAACTGGGCAAGTCCTTATCTAGATTTAAAAAATCATGTCTAGTTTTACTAAACCTTAAGGGATTGTTCAGATTTGTAAATCTGAAAACCTTGTCAGTCTCTGGATCCATTTAAATAAGGTCAATATTTTTTAAAGACACATTATAAGATTTCTTGTGCAATCATAGTTCTATGTACATTGGTTCTTACTGCAATACAGGAAAACAAGCCTTCTTTCAAAAATCCAGATAATGCTATTCTTTAATTGTGCATAGATGCTGATTACATTTAATAAACAGAAATATTACTGATTCTCTATATTAGGTCATCATTTCTTGAAACTGAGGTTCCTCCTTTTTCATTTTCTCCATGGAAACTTACACCCCCCCTCATACACATTAGAAGGAAGAAAATTCCCTCTTCTGGGGAAACACCTGTCCTAAGTGGTCTTAGTTGTGCAGTTTCTGAGCATGCTTAGGGTTGAGCATACAAATGGTGCAGTAGTGACTGTCTTAGAAGTCACATTTGTCCCTGAAACTTCAGTCACCTGGAGTCTGCATGCCTCATTGCCTGCAGCAGCTCAATCCTGACAGTGTGAAATGAGTTTAGAAATCTCATTTGAGCAACAGATTTTGGATTGAGAGCCTAAACAGCACAATATATGAAATAATTATTCTTGGTTCTTTTTGCTGACTGTGGATTTCTTTGCTTTGCTATTAGCCTGCTATGGCCATAAGCCTGCTTTAGTTTAAATACTTTAGTGGAAGAGGAAAATGACAGACTATAAACTTGCCCATTAATTAGGTGTACATCATTATTTTTACACATAGAAATCCCCTGCTTCTTTTGCTGTGCAAACACATGCACACTTATTTCTTGGAATCCCTACTACATGCATAACCCACTGCTGGCAGACACACACACACACAGAACACAGAAACACAAACTCCCTAAATAACTCAAACCAAGCCAGGCTGAAGATGTAAAGAGGTGGATATGACACCAGGTGGATGTGTAATCAGTAATAAGAAATACATAGAGCCCCATAATGAAAAGAAATCCCCCAAATTGTTCAGGATTCCCCCACCCCCTTCCATTCACTGATTTATTAACCCTGAACAAAGATGTAA
>NW_006408556.1:20922324-20924520 GCF_000296735.1 Chrysochloris asiatica
TTTTTTTTGTGTTCATTTTGTTTAGCTTTGAAATTCTCAATATCTAGTTGTACCATTCATTTCATTGCCTGGTTTCTTCACTCAGTTGCCCATCTCCCCCGCCCCCCTCCAGAAATGAAAGAAGCATCAGCTTCTGAGTCTTAAGAGTGAGACCTCTGCATTTTCTTTGCTTGTTTAGGGCAAGAAATGAAGTGCTGCCTCTTTAATTGGCAGAAGCATGCAGGAGGAGCATACCTTTAATTTAGTGTTGGGATACCTCACTTGCACCCTGGCTGTAGTCTTATTGGAGACGGCAGCCTGCCTGAGATCCTCTAGCACTGAAATAATATCATCCAGCACGCATTTCTTATCCTGATTTCTCAACACACACAGATGGGAAAAAGTATAATTATAGCCCTTGTGGTTCACCTTCATTTCCAGCACGGCTCGGTGGGTCTGCAGGATCCCCTCAGCCTGGAGCAAAATATTGTCCCCTGGTGGGGAGAGGAGGATCACCCTGCCATACCTCCCAGGGGTGTGTAAGTCCGAATAGAGCTGGCTTTTGGACTGGTCCAGGGGGAAAAGGCTACCGGCCAGGCTGCGCTCGATCTTGGCCAGGCTGTGGCTGGGAGCGACCAGGCGCTCCAGGTCACTCTCGGGCTGGAAGCGGTTGAGCGCGCTGAGGCCGAAGGTGATGGTCAGGACTGCGGGCACGGTGAGGAAAAAGACCGGATGCCGGCTCACGCACAAGCCCAGCCTGTAGCAGAACGATTGGAGCCCTCTGCGAAGCACCTGCCGCAGCATCCTCTACCAAATTCAGCTCGCAGGCGCTCCTGGCCGTCTTAAAAAGCACATGTGACATGTGTAAGCGCTGGGTTATCCCGGTCTCCCCCATTCCACCCCGTACGGGCCAACCCCCGGGCCCCCGCCGCCGCCACAGTCTCCCCACCCGCTCCGAGCTCACCCCCCAACCACTCCGCCTGGTCTTTCCCCCGCCCCACCTCCATGCACTCCTACTACTCTTTCAAACACTGCAGCAAGTTGCAGCAAGGCGGGCAAATATTGACAGCGCGCGAGGGGCGGGCGGCTGGCGCTGTGGGGGCGCCGCGGGGCCCACCCCTTCCCCGGCATCCCCGCGCCCTCGCCGCCTCCCGCGCCCCCTCTCACCGCATGAGCAGCGTTCCCTCGGTCTAGCCCTTCATCTCGCTGCTGCAGTCCCCCGGCCTCCCTCGCTCGAGGTGGTTCCGTGCGGAGCGTCCCACAGATGTGTCTTTCCTCTCGGTCCTGATGGGGTTCGGTGCCTAACTGGAACCATGTGCCTCGATGTTGTAAGAAGCAGACATGTGCCCCTGAGCGGGGGAGGGGAGGGAGGCGAGGGGACGGGCTGGAGCAGTAGGGGAGGGTTGGGTGGGAAGGGGGGACAGCTAAGCCTTTCTTTTTTGTAAGGCGCTGACAGTTATTTTTAGAGTTTTGTTTTCCCTCTTCTCTCCAGGGTTGAGTGAATGGAAAAGGAAACGGGTGATGGTGCCTCTGGCCCATTGGAGCAGGGGCGATTAAAGTCCAAGAAGGGGGTGGGGCGTGGAGAGCTGGAGCTCCCAGGCTTCGGGAGGCGGCCCTTTGGACCCTCCAGCCTCCATGTGCCCTCGAATTCTGCTTTTTGGCAGAAGGAAAGGAGTATAGAGGATGATGCTGCATTTTTAACATAACACAAAGCATGCAATAGATTTCCTTGCAACACCTTCCACGCTGTCATGCCTCAGACTAGTTCCCTGCAGGGCTACCAGAGACCCCGTCTATGTGTGATGCCTTGGAGCTCTGGGCATCTCTTTCAAGTGCTGGTGAATGGAAAGGAGGCATTTGCCAATAGCAGCCAGTTGCCTGTGGCTTGAAAAGGGTGTGTGTCTGTGTGTGTGTCTCTGTGTGTAAAGTGAAGATCCACAGGGAATTGTGGTTTCTTTTAAAGTATTGCATTCACTTTCTGCACTCTTGAGGTTTAAGGACATAAAGCTCTTAAGACTGGCTTCAGCCCCCTTTCCTTTTTATCCCCTTTCACGTTTCATACCTGGGGAGTGTGTTGAGACCTCTGGTTTAGTCATCTGAGATGAAGTCGACTAAGAGACTTTCAAATTTGTTTCTGAGTTGAATCCAGAAACAAACATTTCTGAACATCCATCAGGTAAGTTTTTTCCTGAAGGAAGACGGGTAAGTACATAAGGT
>NW_006408556.1:20926427-20928663 GCF_000296735.1 Chrysochloris asiatica
TTTTTTTTTTTTTTTTTGCTAGCCCACCTTTTCTGTGGGTTAAACTCAATCTTCTTTCAAGATTTATAAACTAATCCTGAATCTTGTTCACATCAGTATATAATCTCTTTTATCTGGCTGGTTTATCACTATCACTTTATATAATGTATTCCATTTGAATTTTTTACTGTGTACACACAGACACACATACATGAGGAAGTTTCAAAAACCTTGTTGAAACATTCATTACCTTTTCATTTCATTATTCCACATTTTTTTAAGCTTTTTTCCTTGTTTTTAAGTGCTGTTGAGTCAGTTCTTACAGCGTTTCCTAGGAGTGACTGGTGGGTTTGAACTGCTATACTTGCAGCTAGCAGTCCAGTGCTTATCCTACAGCACCATACCAGGATCCTGCTGTGGTGCTGTGGGCTAATTCGTCAGACTGCAAGGTCGTTTGAACTGCAAGGTCGGTAGTTCAAGCTCACCAGCTGCTCCTTGGAAACCCTATACAGGGTCACGATAGGTCGGAATCAACTCGAAGGCACTTAATGACAACAATATATATATATACACATATATCACTTAACAACAAACAACAAGTTTGTATATATAGATATATAATTGCTGTTATTAATACTGTTGAGTCGTTTCCAACTCTGCGATCCTATGAAAATAGGGTTTCCAAGGAGAGGCTGGTGGGTTTGAATTGCCAACCTTTTGGCTAGCAGTCCAGTACTTACCCTGCAGTACCATACCAGGACACTCTCACTCTCTCTCTCTCTCTATCTCTGGGGTGTAGTATAAGCATTGGACCACAAGGTCAATTTGAACTGCAGGTTGGTTCAAACTCACCAACCAATCCGTGGCAACCCTATACAGGGTTGTAATGAGTCAGAACAGACTCAGTGGCACTTAGCAACAACAACAGCATATATATGTAGTTGTTGTTAAGTGCCGTTAAGTCGATTCCGACCCATAGTGACCCTGTATAGGGTTTCCGGGGAGCAACTGGTGAGCTTGAACTGCTGACCTTTCAAAAGGCTTTGCAGTCTGACGCATTAACTCACAGCGCCACACCAGGACTATATATTTATTTAGAAAGAGAAAGCATGTGAATGGTAGGATAAGCACTTGACCTCTAGGTCAGTTTGCACTGCAAGGTCAGTGGTTCAAACTCACCAGCTGCTCCTCAGAAACCATATACAGGGTTGCTATGAGTCAGAACCAACTCCACAGCACTCAACAATAACACCTGTATTCACTGAGCAACTGCAACAATGGGCTTAAACAATTGTGAGGATGGTACAGAACAGAGCATTGTTTTGTTCTGTTGTGCATAGGGTCACTATAAGTTGTGTTGTTAAGTGCCTTGAATCCGTTCTGACTCATAGTGAGCCTGTATAGGGTTTCTGAGCAGTGGCTGGTGGATCTGAAATGCCAAACTTGTGGTTCAAACGCTTATCCTGCAGTGTCATTCCATAGAGAGAGAGAGTCCTGGTGTTGCGCTGTAGGTAAGCACTGGGCCCAAAGGTAAATTGAACAGCAAGGTTGGCAGTTCAAACTCACCAGCCACTCCTTGGAAATCCTATACAGGGTTGCTATTCAATGGAACTGACTTGACGGCACTGAACAACAATAACAACAACAACCACACATACACACACACACATATATATACAGAGAGAAAGAGAGACATACCATGACTTAGGTCAGGCACACCTTAGTCCTCAAAGTGTCATCAAAAGTTGCTAATGAGCCTTCCTCCAATCTAGATGACAAACTCTTAATATAATACAGTTTCCCAGGTGATTTGCTCAACATACATATTAAATAAGTATGGTGAAAGGATAGAACCCCGATGCACACCTTTCCTGATTTTAAATCACACAGCATCCCCTTGCTCTGTGCAAACAACTGACTCTTGGTCTATGTACAGGTTCCAAATGAGCACAATTAAGAGTTTTGAAATTCCCATTCTTCTCAATATTCTCCATAGTGTGTTATGATTCACACATTCAAACGCCTTTGCATAGTCAATAAGACACAAATAGACATCTTTGTGGTAGTCTTTGCTTTCAGTCAAGATCCATCTGAAGTCAGCTAGGATATCCCTCATTTTATTATACATCTGGAGTACTGGTACTATAGAGTAAGCACTGGACTGCTAACTACGAGGTCAGTGGTTTAAACCCACCAGCTGCTCCTTGGAAACCTTATACAGTGTCACTATAGGTGGGAAACAACTCAACAACAGCAA
>NW_006408556.1:20928790-20932694 GCF_000296735.1 Chrysochloris asiatica
AGAGAGAGAGAGAGAGAGAGGTGTTAAGTCCATTTCTTATACATCTGCATCCATTTTCTTAATTAAATTATTTATTATTGGTCGTATCCTCTACAGAAAATTTCCTATGAATTAGTTTTTTTTTTGCAAATTATAGAATAACTGAATTTTAGAAATGGATATTGTTAGACAAATTATGTGGACAATTTCATAGATAAAATGGAACTGCAGAGATTAAGTGACTTAAAAACCACACTCCTAGTTATTGGTGAAGCTGGTATCAAGGTCTCAGTTTCTTGACCCATTTAGTTTTCCCTGGCAGCATAGATGAGTTCCACCTTCTAGTGTTACAAATAAAAATACAAATCAGAATTGTTTCCTCTTTTCTTACTCCCTCCACCTCCCTCCTATACATTCTGCTTCAATACATTCAATGAAATTAGGGAAGATTAAAAATGTCAATAGGTAATTGACTAAAAAGTATATGGTATAGCTGTAAAATGAACTATTCTCATGTAAATACAATCTGTGTTATAGAATTATATTGGCGTGGTAACACATTCATTAAACTTTAAGTGGAAAATTATTTATAGTAAACAACCACTTTTAAAAATAAAAACCTACACATAGAAAAGATGACAAAATGTTTCTTCACTGTTAGGTGATAAGATAATGGGTGATAGAAAACAAAAACACTTGCTTATTTTAGAACAGTTTCACATTTACAGAAAAATTGTGAAAATACCACAGGGATTTCTTACATACCCACAACCAATTTCACCTGTTAACATCTTTCATTCGTATAGTACATTTCTTACAATTAGTGGACCAATACTTGCAGCTTTTATAGTTAAGTCTGTACTAAGATTTCCTTAGTTTATACCTAATGACCTTTTTCTGCTCCAGGGTCCCATTACATGTAGTCAAGTCTCTCCTTAGGCTCCTCTTGGTAATGGTAGTTTCTCAGACTTCCCTTGTTTTTGGTGACCCACTGACACAGAATTGTTTCCACTGCTAGCAGCCCTGTGCAGGGTCTCCAAGGCTGTTATTCTTTACGGGAGCAGGAAGCCCCATCTTTCTCCCATGGAGTTGCTGAAGGATTTGAACTGCCGATCTCGCAGTTAGCAATCCAGTGATTATCGTACAGTTTTGCGGGAATACTGGTCAGGTATTATATGAAATATTCCTAAAGTGAATATTTTATGACTATATAGGGGCTAGGGATTTTTTGAAGGAAGGCCACAGAGATAAAACGCTATTTTTAACATAGCATATCAAGGACAAGTGCTATCAACAATTGTGGTTGAACTTGATCACACCATGAAGGAGTGTTTGTCAGGTTTCTCTACTATAATGTTACTATTTTTCTCTTGCTTCCCATACTATACCCTTTGGAAGGACATCACTATGCACAGTCCATACGTAGGGTGTTAAGAGTTCTGCCTTACCTCTTTCCTCCTTGGTGGAATATTTACATCAATGATTTGGAATCTGTGTACATGAAAGATTTGTGTATTTCCCAATTAGTATCTTTTAAATTCAATCATATATATTACTTTGAACTCATAACCCTTGGTCATTGGAAATTCTTTCAGTTGACACCTGTATCCCTTGACATGCCATATTATTTATTGCATGTGACTTTTAGAGTTTTAGGTTTTTTGTTTTTAATTCCTTAGTTTTTACTTTGGGGCCCTACATAATGGTCCAGAATCATCTTGAACATCTTCTTCCCCAGTCATTTTTCCAAGGACTAATTGGGTGGGTAACAAAGCTTTTTTTGTATTTTAACTGGATATTGGTATTAGAAACCAAGATCTGGGTGGTAGGGGATGTTTGTTGCTAATGGGGTGTTGTTGCTTCTAGGCCATCTCAGCTGACAGAAGAAGAACATATATGTATGTCTATTAATCGATGTATATACACATACCTATAAATAGCTCTTTCTATAACCATGTTTAACTATAATAAACTGGTGTTGCCAGCTCTTTTACCAACTCTGTTACCACATGACTAATTCCAGCCTCCTTCCCTTGCTTATCTGTAACCTCCTACTACAACACTGAGAAACCTGGTGTGTGGGTGAAACTTAAATTACTTTTTTTGTGATGAAAATATATCAAATTATCATTAGAAAAAAAAAAGTTAAACGGAAGGAAGAAAACATGATTCTTTAATTTTGATAATGTAAAAAACAAATGCCAAATAAGATTAGGGATATATTAGAAAGATAAAATCGTATGCTAAATGGAAGGCAAATATGAACAATATTCCAGATTAACCTGTAGAAAATTAAATTTTACTAAAAAATTATCAGTGAGTATCAAGCTCACAATAATTCCTGTAAAACTGATTTAGAATAAATTGCTAAAAGCAGTGTGTTTTGCAATCAACCAGTAACAAGACAAGGAACACTTTTTAGTTCATACAAGACTTGTCTTCCCTAATATATCTTGGTCAATATCAGTTTTTGACACTTGGAAACAAGATGAGAAATTTATTAGCTTGTCCTTTTGCAGGAGGGGGCACAAGAAAACCCTGCAATTGGAAACAGGATTGCTGAATTTTAGGCTATTTGCTCATTTCACTAGGGTGCTTGGGGCAAAGCATCTAACTCTAATATCAAGTATGGACTTCACTCATGTTACTTACTATTAACCCAACTCTGAAACTCTGCTGCATTAATTAATGCTATAATACTAGCAATTGCAACAAACTTCAGAACTCAGTGGCATAAAAGTAATGAAACCTAGTTCAAGGCAACAGTTCGCTGTCAATCTTCCTGGTTGGAAGGGACAAGTATAGCACAAGAGCCTCCGTTCTATAAAGCTTCATCTCATGGCAACCAAAGTCACTCTGGAGGTCATTTCCTTGCCAACTAGTTGAAGAAGGAAAAGAGCCTAGGGGAACACATTTGAGAGGCTATTAGGGGCTGGGCCAAAAAAGGCAAGCTTTACTTCTACATTCTTTTCACTAGAACTTAAAATGCCATAGAGACTAAACAATATGATTTGGCTGTGTGCTTAGGGAGGAGATGAATTTGATGATCAGTTAACAAATTTCATTACCCTCTTTCTGGATTTTCTTGCCTTGTTTACTCCAAACTCCTATTACATGTACAGGGTGGACATTGATCCTTTTGTTGCCATTTCACATAGTTCTCTTATATATTCAAGCAATGTTTTGCCTTTGCACTTTAAGGAAATGTTCTTTGAGATCCTCTTGCAGTGATAAGGCGTTTGTAGTGGATCACCCATATATCTCTAGGTTCAGTTTCTTGTACCCAGGAAAGGCCTATCTGAAAGAAAAAGTTTTTGAGGAAATTGTTATATTTATCAACTGATTTAAAGAATAAAGACATTTATCATCACACATAACATGCTGTTCAGAAGAAAGTCCATTATAGAGCTGATTAATTTCGTGGTTCAAACATATCAGCTTTACTTGTTTTGAGAGCATTAGTTTTGAATTTTTATTTTCTCCAGAGTGAACACATCTGCAAAAAGCAAGAAGCTGAGGAAGAATAAACTGCCTCTTCCTCTCTGTCTCTTCTAAGAGTGAACCGCCTTTCTCTGAAGCACCCCACCGACTTACTCTTAAGTCTCATTTTCTGATGCCCAGGTCTAAGCCAATCACTAGAGAGAGAAATGATAACATAGTAATTGACTTAGACTGATCTGGATTCACGCTGGGACTGGGAATGGGGCCAACCTCCTCTCTGAACATACTGTCATGCAGAAATATATGTGGGATTTATTTTGTTTGTTCTTTAAAAAAAAATAAAAAAACAGTTTCTTTAGGGAGAAACCTGATGCAATGGCAGGGATAGAGGAATGTTGGACAGCTAAAATTAGCCTTGGTGCTTGGTTTTTTGGTATGAAACATTTTAGTTTCTGGAGATCTTGTGTTCTGAATGTAAAAGAGA
>NW_006408556.1:20933294-20937465 GCF_000296735.1 Chrysochloris asiatica
CTGCTGCCTGACCTACAGATTTTGAATTTGGCAACTTCCAAAGCCCTGTGAGCAAGCAGCCTGCTGCCTGAACTGCAGATTTTAGGTTTGTCAACTCCCAGCAACAGGTAAATCAGGAGAAACCTTCAACCTGCTGCCTGACCCAAAGATTTTAACTGCCAGCCTACAAAATTGTGTGAGCCTTGTCCTTGAAATAAATCTCTCTATATATATTTATATGTATACATATATACTTCACTGGCTTTACTTCTCGAGAGAAACCAGTCTAAGACATATGCAGATATGTAATAATTATTCTTCTGGAAAACTCACTATGTCTGATTATATCTGTATGTTATGGAACTGACTGACCCGGAAATTCCATGCAAACATCTTTTAATAAAAGTTATGGGGTGTTTACATAGGATTTGCATTAATTGATAACTTAAAATTCATATATTGTTATTGTTAGGTACCATCATATTGGTTCCAATACATAACAACTCTGTGTATAACAAGACAAAAATTCCCAAAACTTTGTCAACCTCAAACTAGTGGGTATGTTTGACCCCATTGTTGCTGCCACTGTGTCCATCCATATCATAGACGGCCTTTGTCATTGTCGCTGATCCTCTATTTTACCAAGTATGATGATATCCTTCTCCAAAGATTGGTCCCACCTGCTATTATGGAGACAGCATGCACCATGTCCACAGTGAGCAAGATAAAGTCTAACAGTCCTCACTATGAAGAAGCATTCTAGCTGTACTTCTTCCAAGACAGATTTGTTCATTCTTCTGACAGTCCATGGTATATTCAGTATTCTTCATCAACGCCATAATTTAAAACACCAATTAATTCTGTCATCTTCCCTTTCTTGTCCAGTTTTCATGTTCAAAAACCATGGACTAGGGGTCAGGCACACCATAGTCCTCAAATTGACATCTTTGCTTTTTATCACTTTAAAGAGATCTTTAGCAGCAGCTGTGCTCAACAATATAGCCTCTGCTTTCTTGACTGCTGCTTCCATGAGTATGGATTATTGATCCAAGTAAAATGAAAACCTCGACAATTTTAGTGTTTTCTTCATTTTCCATGATGTTGTTTATTGGTCCAGTTGTGAGGATTTTTGTTTCTTTATGTTGAAGTGTAATCCATACTGAAGGCTATAGTCTTTGATCTTCATCAGTAAGTGCTTCGAGTTGTCTTCACTTTCAGCAAACAAGGTTGTATTATCAGTATGTCAATTGTTGTTAATAAATCTTCCTCCAATACTGATACCAAGTTCTTCTTCATTTAATCTTCTCTGTTTATTTGCTCTGCATACAGATTGAATGAATATGGTGAAAGGATACAATCTGGGAATGTACCTTTACTGACTTTAAGCCATGCAAACCCTAGTTCTGTTTGAATGGTTACCTCTTGGTTTAGGTATGAAGTCTACATATGCACAATTATGTATTCTAGAATCCCTATTCTTTGTGGGTTTGCCCATAATTTGATATGATCCACACAGTCAAGTGCCTTTGTGTAGTCAAAAAAAACTAACATGATTCTGGTATTCTCTGCTTTCAGCCAAGATTTATCTGGCAGCTGCAATGATTTCCTTTGTTCCACATCCTCTTCTGAATCTAACTTGAATTTCTGGCAGTTGCCTGTCATTGTATGGCTGAAACCATATTTTAATTATCCTCAGCACAATTTTGCCATTTTGTGATATTGTTCAATAATTTATCCATTCTATTTGACCTTCTTTTTAAGAATGGACACAAACATGGATCTTTTCTAGTCAGTGGCCACATAGCTTTCTCCCAGATTTCTTGGCTTAAATGAATGAATGCTTCCATGTTATGTCTGTTTGTTGAAGCTTCTCAATTGGTATGACTTTTTTTTTTTTTTTTTTTTTTTTTAACCAATGCCTGCAGTGCAACTTGAACTTCTTTCAGTACTATTGATCATATTCTACCTCCTGAAATGGTTGACTGTTGACCAATTTATTTGGGTATGGTGATTCTATCGATCCCTCCCATCTGTTTTGATGCTTCCTGAATCATCCAATTTGTATTCATATATGTTCATCTAGATTCACATATCGGGGCCTGGTGTGGCACTGTAAGATAAACACTGGACCACAAGATCAGTTTGAACAGGAAGGTTGGCAGTTCAAACTCACCAGTCACTCATAGGAAATCCTATATAGGATTGCATGAGTCTGAACTGAGTCAATGGCACTTAACAACAATATATTCATATTTAAGATCACTTACCAATGTGTCTTATAAGTTCAGTCTCATGACTATGCTCTTCTACTCTGTACATCTAAAACATAAATCAACACCATTCTCATTCTATTAATAAAATATTCATACCATATATTAACAAACATAGAAGCAAGATGCACACATCCATTTTTATGAAATTCTTAAACTATTGCACTGAATTTTTGTCACAGGATTTTCCTATGATAGAAAATAGATCAGTCCTGGAGAAGGTGTCAGCCAATCTAGGTTTTAGTTTTGTCTTAACCATTAGTTAGAATTTAGTCTTACTTACATAAAGGAGCTCTGGTAGTGTAGTGGTTACGAAATGGGCTGCTAACCTCAGGGTCAGCAGTTTGAAACTAGCAGCTGTTATGCAGAAGCAAGATGAGGCTTTCTGCTCCTATAAAAATGTACAGCCTTGGAAACCCTGTACAGGTCGCTATGAGTTGGAACCGACTGCACGGCACATAACAACAACTGTGGGTTAATGCACCAGACGGCAAAGCCATTTGAACTGCAAGGTCCGTGGTTCAAGCTCACCAGCTGCTCCTCGAAAACCCTATACAGGGTCATTATGGGTCGGAACCGACTCAACAGCACTTTACAATGAGAACAATATTAACTTGGTCAAATTATTTGATGCCGATAAAACTTTGACTCATATATGTAAAGTAATACAAAATGATAGAATGAAACTACCATCATCAACTTTTCCTTCAGCTATGATTTCATGATATTCTGGACTTTGAGTTCAGGAATTTGTTTAAGGAATTCACTACATCTTAACATAGAATAACCTCTTACTCCCAAGTCTCAGCTTTTCTTTTCTAGTGACTTCGATGTGCTTGGGAAACATCAAATACAGAGTTGCTGTAGAATCCAAGTTGTATAGTAGACAAAGAGTACAGAAGTTTTGGATTTGGTCTGGAAGAAGATAGATTGTTATTGCTGTTAAGTACCAACAAGTCAGTTCCAACTCATACAGAAACCCTGTAAATTCAGAGATTGTATGTCTGCAGGATCGGAAAGCCTCATCTTTCTCCCGCAGAGCAACTGGTAGGTTTGAACTGACAACCTGATGGTTCTCAGTCCAGTGCTTATCCATGCTCCCTGTGAAAATTAACTCTTGTGGGAGTGGTCCATCTTTAGGAATTCATGAGATTGCTAGACCACGCAGACAGAGTGTTGATTTATATCCAGCGATATGTAAGCAGGATGAATTGGGGGAAGGGAGGAAAGAAATCTGCTCTAGGAGTTGTTGTCGTTAAGTGCCATCGAGTCGATTCTGACCCATAGTGACCCTGTATAGGGCTTCCGAGGAGTAGCTGGTGAGCTTAAACTGCCGAACTTGCAGTCCAAACGGCTTTGCAGTCTGGCGCATTAACTCACAGCGCCACACCAGGCTCTAGGAGTTGTTAAGTGCCGTCAAGTCTATTCAGACCCATAGCGACCCTGTATAGGGTTTCCGAGGAGCAGCTGGTAAGCTTGAACTGCTGACCTTGCAGTTCAAATGGTTTTGCAGTCTGGCCCATTAACCCACAGCGCCACATCAGGACTCTAGGAGTAGGGACTTTAAATAAGAATACAGTCATTAAGACCATAGGCAAGCCATTTTTGCTTATCTGTGGGGAGGGAAAACAGGAGGTGCCTCTTTGTGAATGGGGAACTGGAACTGGAGGAGGGGCTTATACAAGTCCAGAATAAAAACTGTTTGCAGCCAGCCTTGTGGCGCACCTGCCCATGTCAATGAGTTGGGTGTCCGATTTTGCAAAATCGAATAAAAACCTCACTCTTGCTAAAATGAGTACAGATTGGATTACTTGAGCATTTGTCTGCATGGACAAAGTTTCTCACACTCACCCAAAGAAAGATAGAGGTTGGAAAAATACTTGGAGTATTGTGGTCCCAGGGGAAGAGCTGGGCTGAAGATC
>NW_006408556.1:20937701-20955294 GCF_000296735.1 Chrysochloris asiatica
GAACAAAATTAAGTGTTCCGGAATACTCATTCTCAGCAGTGCTGTCTAGAGCTTGTCATAATCAACACAGTCAAGAGCCTTTGCATGGCCAATAAAGCACAGATAAATATCTTTCTGTAGTCTCTGCTTTCAGCCAGTATCCATCTGACATCAGTAATAATAGCCCTTGTCTATCCAGCTTGAAACTCTGGAAGTTCCCTGTTAATGTACTATTGTTGTTGTTACGTGCTGTGAAGTCGGTTCTGACTCAGAGCGACCCTGTACAGGGTTTCCAAGGCTGTAAATCCTTACGGGAGCAGAAAGCCTCATCTTTCTTCTGTGGAATAGCTGGTAGTTTCGAACTGCTGACTGTGAGATTAGCAGCCTGATTCATAACCACTACACTACCAGAGCTACTTAATACACTATATCCGTTGTTTAATTATCTTGAGCAAAACTTTACTTGCATGTGTTATAAATGATATTGTCCTATGATTTCAGCATTCCTTTGGGTCACTTCTCTTTGGAATAGGCATAAATATGGATCTCTTCCAAACATTAGGCCAAGAAGCTATCTTCTAATTTTTTTAGCATAGATGAGTGAGTGCTTCCAGTGTAGTATCAGTTTGTTGAAAGATTTCGACTTGTTTTCCATCAAGTCCGAGAGTCTTGTTCCTTTCCAGTGCTTTCTGTGCAGATTGGACTTCTTCCTTCAGTACCACTGACTTTTTTTTTCAAAACACAATCATAAGATATTCTTTATTAAATAGTACAGTACATCGATGGGTAATGCCTAGCAGTATGTGATGGTGTTCAAAGCAGTTGCCAATCATTGTTAATGTAATTTTTTTTGGGGGGGGGTGGATTTTGCTTGCATTTTTATTTATTTATTTTAATGTTTTATTGTGAATTATGTGATAGTTTACAAGGGAGAATATTAGTTTTACTTTCATCCTATCGTATATTGTTTCATTGCCATGGTTACAATCCCCTCCATGCATCGTCAACCAACCAAAGGGTA
This sequence comes from Chrysochloris asiatica, assembly GCF_000296735.1. Classification (NCBI taxonomy): domain Eukaryota; kingdom Metazoa; phylum Chordata; class Mammalia; order Afrosoricida; family Chrysochloridae; genus Chrysochloris; species Chrysochloris asiatica. The sequence goes on from NW_006408556.1 coordinate 20,938,702, forward strand.
TACACTGCAAGCCTGTCCCCCGGTCATCAGCACATAGCCCCTCTCCCTCTTTGGGTCTAAAGTCCCCAGCCGCTCCATCTCTTCATGTCATCGTCTCTGCCTCCATCTTTGGGGTCACTGCTTCTCTGGGTAGGGTTCTGCTCTGCGCTCTTCTCCCTTGGGACCTCCCTAGGACCTCCGCTCCTAGACTGCAAAGTTAATCACTCCTCTCCATTTGCTACAAAACGTCTACCTTTATAATTCCAATCCTCACAATCAGTCCTGATAGCAATTATTCACTATTGTATCACAAGAGACCTATCTGCCTCTCCTTGCATCAGCCCTGCCTAGACAGATTGGATACTACTCAGTGGAGATTCTACTTTGCTCCATGCCCTCTGGATCTAGGTGCCCTTTTGAAAGCTTGTAAGCCCATCACTTCTTGCCTCTGTACCCCCCTGCCCCATTTTGGGTAGCCAATGTCCAAGTTGTCTATCCTTGTCTAGTCTGTGTATGGAGGGGATGGGAATGATCCTCGCTGTAAAGATTTGTTCCCTCTTTTGAGCTACTGCATCCATAGGTTTTGGTCAAGTTCATCAAATTGTATCAGATTACTCTTTTTTCCCTCCTCTTTCTTCTTCTAGTTGAGTTCTGAACAGCCAGTCATTGAAGCCAGGTCAAGTATTATCTGCAAGCATAGGTGTTCTTATGCCTATGACCTCTCTTCTTATCAGCTGGATGCTTCACTCTCCACTCTAGTCCTCTGTGGCTATGTCATTGAATCTGGGTTTAAGAGTCCCCAGATCTTGGGGGGCACGAGGGAAGGATTGCATGGAGGGGATTGTAACCATGGCAATGAGACGATATACAATAGAATGATTGTAAAACTAATGTTCTCCCATGTAAACTATCACCTAATTCACAATAAAACATTTAAGAAAAAAAAAAGAGTCCCCAGGTCTTGCCAGACTGCTGGCCAACCAGGTCTCCAGCCAGGTTCAGAGAAGTCTATTGAACATTGTAGAGCTTAGCTTGCAGCTTCATTGCTGTTGAACTCTCACTTCCCCTTACCTGTGTCCAGTGTGATCACCAATCAGAGCATGCATTCCCATTGAGTCTTAGTCTTAACAGGAGGTTTGCCCTGAGGGGACCCGACCACTTGCCTTGATGTCTCCTGGGTGAGCCACTTGTTTGTTCTTATAGTAATCAGTTGATCTCCCTATATTGTTTTATATTTTTCCTGTAGGTCTTTCTTTAAGAAGTATCTTCTGTTCTTCTAGCCACTCCAGGTTGGTCTGATTGTCCTTTCAAGTGGAAATTTCCCACCTCAGAAGATTCTGGATGCTGCTCAGGATTCCACCTATGGTTTTAAGTAATACAGAGGCTCAGCAGAAAGCCTCCTTCACTGGACATGTTGTAGCCCCATTTTAGGTATTCCACTCAGTTATAGGCAGAAGATGGATTTATAAGCTTTTATGGTGATATTTAAGTCTATTCCTTTCTATCCCCCTCAAGTATCTATTTTATAATGGTATGTCAGAGAAAATAAGATTCACAAGACAGCCAAGCATCTTAACATTATTTTTCCCTCTTTTGCCCATTCCAACCATGTCTCAATCCATGTATCCCAGAGCCATGTTGTTCCAAGGTTGTGCATACATCATTATTTACCTCTGTTCCACTTCAGCTACACATTCATCCTATTGTATTTTTATTTCATTGCATTGATTACAATCCCCTCCATGCATCATCAAACAACCAAAGGATACACCCCACCGGCCCGCCCCCCTGGCAGTCAGAAAACAGCTCCTCTCCCTCCCTGAGTCCCATGTCCACAGCCACTCCATCTGTCCACATCATCATCTCTGTCTCCATGCCTGGCTTCACTGCGTTTCTGGGTAGGGTCACACTCTGCATTCTTCTCACTTGAGGGTCCCAGGGACCTCCACTCCTGGGCTTCAAAATCAATCATTCCCCTCCTTTGGTAAAAAAAAAAAAAAAAAAATCTACCTCTACATATCTGACCCTCACAGTCAGTCCTGATGGCAGTTATTCACTATTATACCACAAGAGTCTCATTCTCATTTCCTTTTGCCAGCCTGGTTCCAACAGATTGGAAATCATTCCGTGGAGGTTCTACCTACCTCTGCCCCATCTGGAACTAGGCTCCCTCTTGAAAGCTTGTAAGCCAGTCACTTCTTGTTTTTATAGGCACCCCACCACCACCATTTTGGGTCTGGGCAATTTCTAGCCTCCTTTAAGGTATTCCAATCACTTATAGGCTGAAGATGGGCTTACATGTTTTCTATTGTGATGTTTCTGGCTATTTCCCCCCTCCCCCAGTGTCTATTTCACAACGGTAGGCAAAGGAAACCAAGATTCAAAAGACAGCCAAGCATCCTAACTGTATTCCCCTCTTTTACCCTTTCAAACCATGCCTTAATGCCTGTATCCCGAATCCTTGTTATTTCAAGGTTGTGCATACATCATCATCATTTACCTCTGTTCCACTTAGCCCATGTGAAGCTGCCTAACTGTTCTCCCCGCATCTGCCTTGTTCTTCTATCTCCCTCCCCCTTGTGTATTGCCAGCCCTCTCCCCAGCACCCAAGCTTTCCTGTGTCTATTCCGTACCCTGTGCTTTATCTTCCCCTCCCTCCCTCCATCCTCTCCTCTCATCCCATACATCCTGGTGATCAACAATTATATATATAGTTGATATTGCTTTTTCCCCTTTGGGGGTGGGTTCTTTTTCTTAGTCATTTTACCATTGACTTTTAATCATAAGTGACCTCTTGAAATTGTTGAACATTGAGTATCTCTTTTCATTACAGTGACTCTCTGTATTCATTTCTTCTTCTTTGAATCCTTTCTGCATCATTTAATTTTGCCCCAAAAAACTTTCGGTATTGCAAGTTGAGGCTTGATTTTTTCCCCCCTCAGTTCTTTCAGCTTGAGGAATGCTGAATGTGTTCTTCCCTTTCAACTTCTAAAACCAGATCTTTGCACATTTCATTATAATATTTGAATTTGTCTTCTCACTCTTCCCTTTGAATTTTTCCATTTTACTTTTTTACCACCTCATTTCTTCCACTTTCTTTAGCATCTCTACTCTGGACAGTAAGTTTTAGAGTCTCTTCTGAAATCCATTTTTATCTTTTCTTTCTTTCTTGTCTTCTTATTAACCTTTTGCTTTTTTCCTGTAAGATGTTCTTGGTGTCATCCCACAATTCTTCTGGTTCTTGGTCATTAGTGCCTAATGTATCAAATCTGTTCTTGAGATGATCTCTAAATTTTGGTGGAATGCTCGAGGTAATATTCTGGCCCTCGTGAACTTGTTTTCATTTTCTTTAGCTTCAGTTTGAATTTGCATATGAGCAATTGATGGTCTGTTCCACAGTCTGCCACTGGCCTTGTATTGACTGATGATATGGAGCTTTTCTATCATCTCTTTACAAAGATGTAGTCAGTTTGATTTCTGTCTATGCCATCTGGTGAAGTTCATGTGTACAATCATCTTTTATGTTTTTTATATAACAAAGGTATTAGCAATGAAGAAATCATTGACTTCGCAAAATTGTACCATGACATCTCCAGCATCATTTGTATCATGAAGGCCATGTTTTCCAACTATTGATCCTTCTTCTTTGTTTCCAACTGTTGCATTCCACTTACCAGTAATTATCAACAGATGCCAAGAAACATCTATAGCCAATGTTATTACTGCCTCCATGTGGGATAGAGTGCTCCAACTGTTCTACCTCCTCCCCAACCTCAGGGCACCATAGCTCCTGGAATTGAGAATGATTTCAGAGTAACTTCCCATTTGGCATTAGTAAAATATTGCAAAGTGTTCTGGGTGGAATACACTGCCAACCTAGGATTATAATATGGAAGGCGTATGTGCTTTACTGGCATGATTATAAATGCTGACTCATGATGATTTTTTCCCTTCAGAATTGTGTATGAATGGAAAGAGAAGAAATAGAAGAACCTGACTCCTGGTGTTAAAAAGCCCACACATGAATTAATTTCAAATAGAGTTTTCTTGCTGGAGAAAACAGATTTCTTCTGAAAAATGTAAGTGAAATGGCTTTAGACAACAGACAAATCCAAACTATTTATATGTGTGTTTGACATTTAAAAATTTGGTCTTTAACTTGTCAAACGAAGTGGAGAATTTCATTTGACCTTTGGGAAAATTTCAGCCTTTTAGCCAAGAAAAACAATGTAAACAAAATGAGTTCATATTCAAGTGGAAGAATAAAACAAATTACCATACCATAATATATAACAATACCAAAGAATATGTAGACTAAATACCTGGAAATTTAGTTGTTTCATTGGCATATGCAAAATTAATAGACATTTATTGAGACTGTGACTGAGTCTCTTTATGTGCAATGTCTTCTTTGATAGTGTCTCTTTTTTGCTAAGCAGCTATAGATTCTAGCACAGGCTTTATTCTGTTTTGTAATCATCTGCCTATGTTTACCTTCTGCATAGATTGTAGACTTCATGAGAGCAATGCTTTTTTTTTTCCCCCTTGTCATTGCTTTAGAATAAATATTGACTTTTTTGTTTCATATAGACAGTTTTTTAAAAACCTTTTTATTGTGAATTGAGTGAAGGTGTATAGACAAGATCATCAACATTACATTAAAAAAATTGTACACTTTGTTTCATCTCAATGATTGCAATCCCCTCCATGGAACAACAGTCATCCGGCTTCCTCTCTTTGGCTGCTATTCCATTCCACCCATCTTCCCATCCCTTCTCACCTTTGTCCTTAAGTACATGTTGCCACTTTGATTTTGAATGATGGACCATTCCATCATTCAAACTGAGCAGACCTTTTTAGTGTTCTTGTTCCCCCTATATATCTATCTACCTCTTAGCTGACAATCGGACCACAAGGGTGAGTTCCTTTCCAGACCTTATGGGTAGTTGAGGGCAATAGTCACAGGGTCCTCTAGTCTCTTTCTGACCAGTAAGCCCAGGCTTTTTTTTTAATTTTAATTTTTTAAATAATTTTGAGTTTTATTCCACATATTCTGCCACTCACTCTTGTTATTAAGTGCCATTGACTTGGTCCTGACTCATGTTGACCCTGCATAGGGTTTCTGAGGAGCAATTGGTGAATTTGAACCACCAATCTTGTGGTTCAAACCAACCTTTCAGCTGAGTATACTGCTGGGACTTTGTAATGTGATCCCTTTCAGAGCAGTTGGTAGTGGTAGTTGGTCATCATCTAGTTCTTCTGGTCTCAGAGTCATGAAGACTGATGTTCACAGGTTCCATTAGACTATTGAATTGATTGATTCCAAGCATCTTCAATTCATTTCACTTTTCTTATTTGTGCACATGGAGAGACCAATAGCTGTACCTTAGACAGCTGCTCATGAGCTTTTAAGATCCCAGAAACTATTCACCAAAGTAGGATGCAGAACATTGTCTTTGTGGGCTATGTTAAGCCAATTGAACATGTTATCTCCTGAGACTGGTCTCTAGGCTCAGCTTCTCATTGTCTTAAGATGTTTGATAATGCTAAGAAGTTTTCATCATTTTGCCTGCTGTATGCTCCACCATATTCATAGTGGTGTTTGCAAGAAAGGTAAATAAATATTCATGTGCCAATATCTTCTTCCAAATTCTTTAAAAAATTATTTATTTTTTTACTTTATTATACAAGGCAGTCTTCAAAAACATTTCTGAATATTATAACTTACCATTATAAAGGTCTTGTTATTAGAGAAAATAAAATTAAGATAAAACAAGAGATCAGACTATCCTGTATTAAATATGTCATAACAACTCAGAAGATGCTGCTGTAGTAACCTCACCTTCATGCTTCAAATGAAAATAAGATATAAGTGCTTATTTTATGTTGCGGACCGTGTAAGACTGGTCAGAGGTTCGAGGCCCTATAGGCCCGAGTATAACAAATGAGGCCACTGGCAGTTAATAGCAAATTGTCTTTCATCTTAATATTCAGTTATATGTATTAAATTAATACATGGAGCCTTTGATAATCCACAGATAAATGTGATATTTTCCTAAAGCCTAAGACTAAAAGTTGCAAGGTCAAGTCTTTCTCCAAAGGATTAACTAAAAACATCTTAGCTACTTCACAGTTCTTTGTTCTATAGACAAAAAAACCATCCTCCCTAATCCTTTTCCAGGTGCAGCCCATTCACCTGGGCGTCTGGAGTCCTCCTGAAAACCTGGCTCAGGAAGCCGAAACAGCGGGACTCCGCCCAAGCTTTTATCATTACTCTCACCTTCCCCCACCTGTGCTCAGGAGCTATAGATATGTTCATTGAGCCTGAGAAACCAAGTTGTGGGCCTGGGATTCGAACCAGCGAAGTACGATGTAAAGTTACCTGAATGTCTGGAAAAGTACTGATGTTAGCTGTACCTTGCCTAAGTCCCTCCCAGCTTGGTGTGAAGCTCCTCCCCTAAATAAAACAGAGGCCCGGGCCTCCCCAGGTGTGCATTACGGGTTGGAAGGCATGCAGTAAAGATTGCAGTGCATTACGGGCTGGATGGCATGCGGTAAAGATTGCAGGGCAGTGAGTTGCTGCCTGCAGAGGCCACGATGCCTGCCCACCAGTAATGTATCCACCCTGGCTTTGGGGTGCCTCATTGTCTCTCTCTTTGTCTCCTTCTGTGTATTCTTGCTATATATGAATCGCCATCAAGTATCTCCTCCTCGTGAACCCAACCCCTATGTCGAGGCAGGTCCCCGACAATTTTATGAGAAAATGAATATTGATTGCTTACCTTCCAGTACATGAAAAAAAGCAAAGAAAGCAATTATCTTCCCCCCTTTCTTCTTTTCTGTTTTAACTGCCTTTCCCATTCACCAAGTTAGCATGTGCCTGCGCTCTACCCAGTGAATAATTCTCCCTTCCTAAGGAGCTCTCTCTGGAGCTCGGTAGCGTAGTGGTTACGAATTGAGCTGCCAACCACAAGGTCAGCAGTTCAAAACTACCAGCTCTTCCGCAGGAGAAAAATGAGGCGTTCTGCTCCAGTAAAGATTTACAGCCTCAAAAACTCTGTACAGGGTCTCTATGAGTCGGAACCAACTCCATGGCACACAGTCACCACCAAGGAGTTCTGGTAGCGTAGTGGTTATGAATCGGGCTGCGAACCACAAGGTCAGTGGTTCGAAACTACCAGCTGCTCCATGGGAGAAAGATAAGACTTTCTACTCCCATAAAGATTTACAGCCTTGGAAACCCTGTACAGGGTCGTTATGAGTCAGAACCAACTCCACGGCACAAAACAACAACAACAACCCACTCATGGTAACAATCATGGAAAGCTTAGTAGAGAAGGAAAACCTTTTCATAGCTTTTTATATCAATGGTCTCATACAACACCTGTCCCTTTGAAATCGACTAATTTCACTCAGCTTAATATCCTCCATGTTCCTCCAAGTTACGTGGCATTTTACAGAGTCTTCATTATTCTTCAGTACTGCATGATATTCCATTGTGTTTGTATACCAAAGTTTGTTCAACCATTCTTCTGCTGCTAGGCATGTAGGTTGTCTTAATCATTTTACTATTTTGAATAATGCTGCAATGGACATCGGTGTGCATATATTCATTCATGTTATGGCTTTTGCTTCTTGATGATATACACCAAGTAGAGAGAATGCTGTATCAAGGGCAACCTGCCCCTGTATTCCTAGAATACTTGGCACATAATAGCCACTCAATAACATAAGAACTACTTAACTCATACCAGAAAAGCTCTTTCAAAGTAATAGAACTCTGAAACTCAGGAAAATAAAGAATTCTTGGGTGGTACAAACACTTGGCTGTTAAGTGAAAACTTGGTGGCGGTTCCAGTTGACCCAAAAGTTCCTCTGAAGAAATTCCTGGTGATTGACTTTTAAAAAATAAGCTACTGCAAACCCTGTGGAGCACAGTTCTGCTCTGACACACGTGGAATCACCATAAGTTGGAATTGATTCAATGGCACATGGTTTTAAGGAAGGTAAAAGGAGTATAAAAGTCAGTAAAGATAAGACATATGTGTATAATCAACCACCTTAAATACTGAAGCTGAATCCTTGAGGCTGACGAGGTGAGTCTGAGAGTCTGCCCTGGGTCCACTCACCTACTTCTCCTTCTTTCTCTTTGTGTGGCCTTCCTGTGCCCATCACCTATCTCACCTTTGCTGGTAATAATATGTTGTCTGGTCCTCGGATCTTACATTCCTTGTTTTCAGCACTGTGTGTTTCTGATAACTGTTTCTCTTCTTCGTGATTTGCAGTCTCTAAAAAACAACAACAACAACAAACAACAACAACAACTACTGGAGTGTAAATTATAGCTGGGGTGTAAATTCAGAGGCAGGAGTAGCAAAAGATGCTGGAGAAATAAGCAGTTGAAACTGTGCTCGTTTAGCGTATTCCCCAAAGAGTTACTGAATAAACAAAATATACACAGCCCTTCTGTGCAAGCTGGACAGGGTTACTACTTTCATGGAGTTTACTTTATAGGGAGTTCTAAAGGGTTTGGAATTCTCCCTTAGAGCAATGTAGAATCACTGAAGGTTTACAAAAATAGACTGCACTTTAGATATAGCTCTGCAACAGTGTAGAGAATGAATTGCAGATGCAAGAATTAAGGTTGAGTGACTACTTAAGAAACTAAAATAGATGTTTGACCTGGTGACAAGGGACCCACATAATAAAGACAGGGATAGTAAGAAATGAAAGGACTTGAGACTCATTTATGGGCAATATAGATAGGATTTGATAATGGTTTAAATGTGGATGTGTAGACCAAAAACAGATTAATTTACCTCCTGAATTTGTCAAAGGTAAGCATGAAAGCAATGGTAGTAACATTCTTTCTCCTCTATTTTGAGGGTTATAGCATTATAGTTTACAAGATTTCTGAATTCTGGAAAAAAACAAATATGTGTTCAATTCTCTTCTCTGAAAGTGTCTAATAGTGTTACCTTGACCAAACCATGTAACTACTCTAAGCAGATCTAGTTTTGTTACTCTCCTCATCTGTAACGGCAGGATAATAAAATCTCTCATTTCATGGACCGCTGTGAGGATTAAATGGAACATAGAATACAAACTACTGTTGTTGTTATGTGCCGTAGAGTCGGTTCCGACTCATAGCGACCCTGTACAGGGTTTCCGAGGCTATAAATCTTTACAGGAGCAGAAAGCCTCATTTTTTCTCCCACAAAACAGCTGGTATTAGAGAGATAAATAAATATGCACAGTTATTAATAGAAGTACTGGTGGTGGTGGTGGTGGTTGTGTGCTGTGGAGTCCGTTCTGATTCATAATGTCCTTATATAGGATTTCTGAGGCTGTATAAATCTCATTCTTTGGATATATTATCAGGAAAAACCTGTCCCTGGAGAAGGACATCATGCTTAGCCAAGTGGAGGGTCAACGAAAAAGAGGGAGACCTCAAATGAGATGGATTGACTCAGTGACAGAAGCAATCGGCTCAAGTGTAGCACCAGTTATGACAGTGGTGCATAACTGGGTGATGTTTCGTTCTGTTGCACATAGGGTCACTAATGGGTTGGAAATGACCTGATGGCACCTAACAACAAATCTTTACGGGAGCAGAAAGCCTTATCTTTTTCCCTTAAAGCAGCTGGTAGATTCCAACTACTGACCTTGTAGTTTGCAGCCCAACTAATAAACCTACTATGGGCTCCCATTCATAGAAGTAGTATTAATATTTTACAGAATTATACATGCATTATTAAATATATTTCATACCTACAAAAGTCTTACGTAAACTTAAAGAAAATAAAAAAATTTTTTAAAAGTAAAACAAAAATGATTAAATTGCATACGTGGTGTGGCGCTGTGGGTTAATGTGCCAGATTGCAAAGCCATTTGAACTGCAAGGTTGGTGGTTCAAGCTCACCAGCTGCTCCTTGGAAACGCTATATAGTGTCGCTATAGGTTGGAATCAACTCGATGGCACTTAACAACAGCAGCAACAGTTATACAGATTCCTGGTGTGGTGCTATAGGATTAGCACTGAACTGTGAACAACAAAGTTGGCAGTTCAGACCCACCAGCTGCTCCTTGGAAACTCTATGCAGGATTGCTATGAGTCAGAATCGACTCAACTGCACTTAACAACAATAGTTATACAAAAAGTATATGTAGACATGTTTAGGTATTGTTGATATGACAATTGTTGTTGTGAAGTGCCATTGAGTCGGTTCCAACCCATAGCAACCCTGCATAGGGTTTCCAAGGAGCAGCTGGTGAGCTTGAACCACCGATCTTGCAGTTCAAACAGCTTTGCCGTCTGGTGCATTAACCCACAGCGCCACAACAGGCCTCCAGATATATATCTCCAGTGTGGTTCATTAATAAAAATGCAGTTAGAGAATGAAATTCATAATAATTGGCAGAGAAATTCAGCTATGTTGAATGTTTACTTTATGGTAAACTTTATGGTAATTATTTTATATTTCTAATTTAGCTCATTTTTAAACAATCTTGTGACATAGATATCACTTATTTACTATTACAACCACTAAAACGGAGATTTAGAGAATTAGGAATCAAAGGTATTTGAAATCAGACCCCAAATCACCTGTTATTTCTAAAATTTGGACTGCTTCAGTAGAAAAAAAAATTCCGAGAATATTCTTGTAACAGTCTTGGCGAAGAAAAATTGTGCATCTCTTAATCTTTTCAAACGTTGTCTATTCATGTATTCAAGGAAAATATTCTGCCTGCATTTGATTTGCCATGTGGAAACAAAGCAAAACAAAACAGACCTTCGTTTAAAGATTTATCTTATCTTGGTTAGAAAGGAGGGTGCTCCACAATTAGCAGGGGCCAGTAGTTTTCTGTTCTGAATATGAATGTAGATGAGAGAAATTTTGACTAGGAAATCAAAAAGGGCAAATAGGACCCATAAAATACCTATTCTCAGGTCCTGTGAGATTTCATTCACTTTATGTTTTACACATTTATATGCTCTATCGTTTATGTTCTGGCCTGTTTGGTCAAAGGAACAATGTGATCAATGTTATGGCAATATGAAGGCTCATTAACATCCTGTGACATGCAGATGACACAACCTTATGTGCAAAGGCTCAGAGATAAGAATTGTGAAGAAGGCGCAGGGCAGTGTTTTGTTCTGTTGCGCATAGCCTTGCTATGAGTTGGAACCAACCTGTCAACACTTGACAATAACAGCCACATATGCTAGTACATATATTGTGGTTGTTAGATATCCTCAAATCTGTTCTGACTCATGGCGGCCCTATGTTCATATGTTCAGCAAACTGAAATACTGCCTGGTCCTGTGCCATTCCCACAGTTGTTATATTTGAACCTATTGTAGCAGCTACCATGTCAGTCCATCTCATGAAGGTTTTTCTCTTTGATCATCCTCTACTTTACCAAGAGAGATGTTGTTTTCCAGGGACTGGCTCCTCATGATAACAAGTCCAAAGTTCATGAGACACAGTCTCAACATCTTCACTCTAAGGACCATTCTGGCTGTACTTTTTCCAAGATACATTTGTTCATTCTTCTGGAAATCCATGGTATACGCTATATTCTTTGCCATAATCATAAATTTTAAATTAATTCTTTATTAACAGAACTAAATTGTTTAGTTTAAAAATTATTTCAGTGAGTAGTTTCAGACTAAGGTTTCAAAATTGTTTCCAAGCAATAGATTCAGGGGTTCAATAGGTTTTAGTGGTTCTAGAAGTCTGATTTCTATGAGAATTTAAGTTCTGTTTCACTTTTTTTTTTTAATCAGGATCCACCAATTGGCCCTTGATCAAAACATTCAATAAGTGTAGCTAGGCACCACCATTCTTCTTCTTTTTTTTTTTTTTTTAAATTAAATGTTTTTATTTTGCATTGAGTGAAAGTTTACAGGGCACATCATCAGTTTCACATTCAACCATTCATATAGCTTGTTTCATTACATTGATTATTATCCCTGCTATATATCATCAGTTTACAGTGTTTCTCTCTATCCTCTTTAGCTTTTTTTTTTTTTTTTGGATGGGGGGGGACTTGGCTTATTGGAATTTACAGTCTCGGCTTTTAGGGGAGGTTTTTACATTTGTCTGTGGATATCCAGGGCTCACGTATGAGATTACTAACAAGCATTACTGAATAATCAGATGAGGGACAGTTTGTTATGTCTACTAGGTAGCTAGAGTCTGATCCTCAGAGCCTATGGTTTGGACGGTCAACAATGCTTGGGACCACAGGGGCTTGGCCTCCTGACTGGGTCTGTGCTGTCTGCATCTGAGTCCTCCTTTTTTATTGATTGTTTAAGGGACGCTGCCTGTCTTAGGTGGTCAGTGCGAATTCCTCAGTCTTACCAGTCATTGAGACTCATTGCAGCATGGCAATGTCTCTGTCCCAAGTAGCCGAGGTTCCACTTGATCCTTACCTGTCTCTGGCCACACGTCCAGCATAAACAGCCGCCATCCGAGGAAGGCAGGGAGGGAGGAGATCAGCTGGGGACCCCATGCGCCCGACGTTGCGGGCCCACCACCTGCTCTAAGGTGACCAAGCAGGATCACTATGCTGAGGTTCAATCCAGTTCCTCGGGGATCTTATTCTCTAGCATGGGTAGCAAATGGGTAGCCACACAGTGTTCACTTTGAGAATTACTTATATCATAAAATTGAGCGTGTAGCTGATGAATATCCCCAGACAAGTGTATATTGTTCCACAACCTCCTAAAATGCTGTTGGATTAAGTTCCAATTAATTTCTGGGTTACTGAAAGATAACACAAATCTACTTATACCTTGGGTAACCTTAGCTGGGAGTGTAGTCTGGATATATTGGGTCTTATTTCCCTTAAGCGATCTTCCTTTCTCTAAAGCATTTAGCCTGTTTTGTGAGCCTTTGTCTATTTACTCTCAGATCACCACCATTCTTCTTGCTGAGAAATGTTTTGTGTTAGAAAGGTGTTTTGAGATCGTGTACATCTAAAAATCAGTTATTTCACCTCACATTTTGTTGATAGTTTGGTTGGAAATCTTTTTTCTAAAATAGCTTTTAAAGGTGCTTTTTGATTCTGAATAGTTATTTTATTCAAAAAATTAATTACTATGACCCAGTCAGTATTCTTTAACATCCACTGCCCAGTATAGGAGTTATCATTTTTTTCCTACTTAACTTTTTCATAAACAGAAAGAGACTGTGGAAATGGTGCACAAGGTGCCTAGTTTATCCTCTGATATTCTCACTCCAGATTTTCATACCCACTTCTCTGCCAGGAAGTTATGCCTCATTTTTTGTACCCCTATTTTCTTTTTAAACTACCTTCCCTATCACCCAAGTTAACAAGCTTCTACCCTCTAGATAGTGCATAATTGTTTCTTTCCTCCTACCCCCTGGTAACCATCATATAATGTGTCTCTTAGTGTGTGGAAATATTTTCTTGACTTTTAATACAATAGTGGTGTCATATAATATTTGTCCTTTTGCAATTGACTAATTTCATTCAGTGTAATGTACTCTGGGAGTCCTGGTGTGGCGCTGTGGGTTAATGCACCAGACTGCAAAGTTGGTTTGAACAGGAAGGTCGGCAGTTGAAGCTCACCAGATGCTCCTCAAAAATACTATAAAGGGTCATTACAGGTCAGAACCAATTCGACAGCATTTAACAACACAACAACGAGAGGATATCTCATTGCTCTTTTGATTTATATCTCCTTAATGCCTATACATCAAACAATGTATGGTTTTAAGCAAATCTGCTGCACAAGACCGCTTTGAAGTGTTGAAGAGCAATGATGTGAGTTTGAGGACTAAGATGCACCTGACACAAGCCTTGATATTTTCAGTAACTTCATATTTATGTGAAAGTTGGAAGGAAGATGGTGAAAGATTGATGCATTTGAGTCATGTTGTTGGAAGAGAATATTAAAGGTACCACGGACTGCGGAAAGAACAAACCAATCTGTGTTGGAAGAAATACAATCAGACTTCTCTCTGGAAGCCAGGATGGTCAAACTTCATCTCTCATACTTTAGACACATTGTCAGGAGGGATCAGCCCTTGAAGAAGGATATCATGTTTGGTAAAATGGAAGGTTGGAGAAAAAGAGGAAAACCTCCAAGAGATGGGTTGGCACAGTGGCAGCAGCGATGGGCTCAAATGTAGCAACAACTGTGAAGTTGGTGCAAGACTGGACACTGTTTCCTTCTGTTGTGCATAGGGTGACTATGAGTTGATACTGACTCAATGGCACATAACAACAATGGTTAATGATTGGCTCACACCATAATTTAAATGCACCTAACAACAATGGTTAATGATTGGCTCACACCATAATTTAAATGCATCAATTCTTATCATTTCTTCCGTATTCATTGTCTAGCTTATGCACCCCTATGAGGCAATTGAAAATACCATGCCTTGGGTCTGGTGCACCTAAGTCCTCAAAGTGACACTTCTGCACTTTAACACTTTAAAGAGGTCTGATGCAGCAAATTGCCTAATGCAATACATCACTTGCTTTCTTGACCTCTACTTCCCATGAGTACTGACTGTGGAGCCAAGTAAAGTTACACCCTTGACAATGTCAACCTTTTCTCTGATTATCATGATGTTGTTTAATGATCCAGTTGTGAAAATTTTTGTTTTATTTACATTGAGATACCATCCATACTGAAAGCTATAGTCTTTGTTCTTCATCAGTACATACTTCAAGCCCTTTTGGCTTTCAGCAAGCAAAGTTGTGTCCTTTGCATATTGCTGGTTGTTAATGAGTCTTCCTCCAATCCTGATGTCACATTTTTCACATATTCCACCTTCTCAGATTGTTTGCTCAGAACACAAATTGAACAAGTTTTGTGAAAGAATACAACCCCGACACACACATGTCCTGATTCTACATCATGCAATATATTCTTGTTCTGTTCTAATGGCTGCTTCGTGGTCTATGTACAGACTCCTCTACGTACATGCTCTTCATGAGCATGGTTGAGTGTTTTGGAATTCCAATTCTTTGCAATGTTATCTATAGTATGTTATGATCCTAACAGTTAGTGCCCTTGTTGTTGTTGTTGTTGCTAGGTGCCATCAAGTCAATACAGACTCATATTGATGCTATGTACAACAGAATGAAACACTCCCTGGTCCTGGGCCAACCTCACAATTGTTGCCATGCTTGAGTCCATTGATGCTACCACTTTGCCAATCCATCTCACTGGGGGTCTCCCTCTTTTTCTCTGACACTCCACCCTACCAAACATGATTGGTCCCTCCTGACAACATGTCCAAAGGATGAGAGATGAAGTTGGCCATCTAGGCCTCCAAGGAGCACTCTGGCTGCACTTCTGTTTGTTCTTTTGGCAGCCCATGGTACTTTCAATATTCTCTTCCAACACCATAACTCAAAAGCATCAGTTCTTCTAGGTCTTCCTTATTCACTGTCCAGCTTTCACATACACATGAGGTTATAGAAAATAACATGGTTTGGGTCAGGCACACCTTAGTCCTTAAACTGACATCTTTGCTCTTCAACACTTTTCAAAGGTTTTGTGCAGCAGATTTTCATAATGCATTATGTCGTTTGATTTCTTGGGTGCTGCTTCCATGAGTGTTGATGGTTGATCCAAGAAAAGTGAAATCCTTGACAACTCCAATCTTTCTTCTGTTGATAAGAATGTTGTTTATTGGTCCAATGGTCCAATACATCAAGATGCATTGATCATTACTGGTGATTGGAATACAAAGGTTGGAAACAAAGAGGAAGAATCAGTAGATGGAAAGTATGGCCTTCGTGATAGAAATGATGCTGGAGATCACATGATAGAATTCTGAAAAATCAATGATTTGTTCATTTCAAATACCTTATTTCAATAGCATAAGTGATTATTATACACCAGGTAGAATACACAGAAATTAAATGTACTACATCTGTGGAAAGATATGGTGGAAAAGCTCCATATCAACAGCCAAAATAAGGCCAGGGGCAGATTGTGGAACAGACTGTTAATTGCTCATATGCAAATTCAAACTGAAGCTTCAGAAATTTAAAATAAGTCCACAAGAACCAAAATCTGATCTTGAATATATCCCACCTGAATTTAGATATCATCTGAAGAACAGATTTAATACATTATACACTAAAACCGAAGACCAGAAGAGTTGTGGGATGACATCAAGAACATCATACAAGAAGAAAGCAAAAAGTCATTAAGAGGACAAGAAAGAAGGAAAAGATCAAAATGAATGTCAGAAGAGACTCTGAAACTTGCTCTCCAGTGTAGAGATGTTAAAGCAAATAGAAGAAATGAGTAGGTACAAGAGCTGAACAAAAATTTCAAAGGTCAGTTTGAGAATACAAAGTCAAATATGTAAACGAAATGTTCAAAGATCTGGAGCAAGAAAACTAAAAGGGAAAACCACGTTCATCATGTCTTAAGCTGGGGGAACTGAAGAAAAAACTCAAGCCTTGATTTCATTATTGAAGGATTCTCTGGACAAATTGTTGACTCAAAAGAAGTTAGAGGAATACACAGAGTCACTGTACCAAAAAGAAATGATTGATGTTCAACCATTTCAAGAAGTAGCATATGATCAAGAGCCAATGATACTGAAGTAA
>NW_006408556.1:20957454-20959069 GCF_000296735.1 Chrysochloris asiatica
GTTTGAATGCATATGAGGTTATTAAAAATACCATGGCTTGGGTCAGGCACACCTTAGTTCTCAAACTGACATCTTGGCTCTTCAACACTTAAAAGAGGTCTTGTGCAGCAGATGTTCCTAATTCAATATGCCATTTGATTTCTTGATGGCTGCTATCATGAGTGTTGATGGTTGATCTGAGCAAAATGAAGTTTTTGACAACTTCAACTTTTTTCTTCATTTATATGGATGTTGGTTACTGGTCCAGTGGTGAAGATTTTTGATTTCTTTACATTGAGGTGTAACCCATACTGAAGGGTGTGATCTTTGTTATTCATCAGCTTTAAGTCCTTTTCACTGTCAGCAAGCAAAGTTGTGTCATCTGCATATCGCAGGCTGTTAGTGGGTCTTCCTGCAATCCTGATGCCATGTTTTTCATCATATAATCCAGTTTCTTGGATTATATGCTCTGCATACAGATTGAATAAATGTGGGGAAAGAATACAACCCTGGTGCATGCCTTTCAGAACTTTAAACCATTCAGTGCTCCCTTGTTCTGTTTGAACTCCTTTCTCTTGGTCTATGTACAGGTTCCTCATGAGCACAATTAAGTGTTCCAGAATATTCATACTTCACAATGTTGTCGATAGCTTGTCAGGATCCACACAATCCTTTTCGTAGTCAATCAAGCATGGGCAAACATCTTTCTGGTATTCTCTGGTTTCAACTGATCCATCTGACATCAGCAATGATATCCCTCATTCCACATCCTCTTCTAAATCCAGCTTGAACTTCGGGCAGTTCTCTATCTATGTAGTGTTGCAACCATTTTGAATTATCTGTCGCAATATTTTACTTGCATATGACATTAATGATATTGTCCGATGATTTCCACATTACGTTGAGTCATCTCTCTTTGGAATGTGCACAAATATGGATCCCTTCCAGTAAATTGGCCATGTGGATGTCTTCCAAATTTTTTGGCATAGATGAGTGAGTGCCTCCAGTGCTGCAACTGTTTGTTGAAATATTTCAATTTGTATTCTACAATTTTCAGAGCCTTATTCTTCAGTGCACCTTGGACTTCTTCCTTCAGTAGCATTGGCTCTTGATCATATATAACTTCTGGTTAAATATTGACTCTGTATATTTCTTCTATCTTCTTATGATGTATCCTGCATCATTCAATATTTTACCCATAGATCCTTCAAGATTTCTTTTAATATTTCAGGTCAGTGCTTTGGAAATGCTGAGTGTATTGTTCCCTTTGGTTTTCTACATCCAGGTCTTTCCACATTTCATTATAATACTTGACTTTGTCTTCCTGAGCTGATGTTTGAAATTTTTGTTCAGCTCTTTTACCTCTTCATCCATTGCTTTAGCATCTCTACATTGGAAAATAAGTTTCAGAATCTCTTCTGATATCCTTTTTTTTTATTGTGAATTATGTGATAGTTTACATGGAAGAACATTAACTATACATTCATCTTATCTTATATCATTTTATTGACATGATTACAATCCCCTCCATGCATCATCAGACAAACAAAGGGTATACCCCGAAAGCCTGCCCCCTGGCCATTAGTACACAGCCCCACTCCCTCTCTGGGTCTAGAGTGCCCAGCCATTTCCATCT
>NW_006408556.1:20959364-20976131 GCF_000296735.1 Chrysochloris asiatica
CCCCCCCATTTTAAGTAGCCAATGTCCAAGGTGCCCATCCCTGTCTACCCTGTGTACCGAGGGGGTGGGAATGATCCTCGCTGTAAAGATTTGTAAAAGATCCTCTTTTGAGCTACTGCATCCATAGGTGTAGGTCAAGTTCATCAAGTTCTAGCAGATCTCTCTTTTTTTTCTTCATTCAGCCATTGAAGCCAGGTCAAATGGATATTATCTGCAAGTGTGGGTGTTCTTGTGCATATCCCCTCACTTCTTATAAGCTGGACGCTTCACTCTCCACTCTAGTCCTCTGTGGCTAGGTCACTGACTCTGGGACCCAGAGTCCCTAGGTCTTGCCATACTGCTGGCCAACCAGGTCTCCACCCGGGTTCACAGGAGTCTATTGAATGTGGTCAGACTTAGCTCACAGCTTCATTGCTGTTTTTCCCTCACTTCTCGTTATCGGTGACCAATGTGGTCACCAGTCAGAATGCATGCCTGCTCATGTATTCCCCTTGAGTCTTAGTCTTAGAAGGGGGTTTGACCTGAGGGGACCCGACCACTCACCTTAATGTCTCCTGGGATGATATCCATTTTTTGTCTTTTCCTTCTTTCTTGTCTTCTTAATGACTCTTTGCTTTCTTCCTGTATGATATTCTTGATGTCATTCCACAAGTCTTCTGGTCTTGTTTTTAAACAGTTTTCCTTTTCTTAATGTTCCCAAAGAAACATTATGAAGTCTGACTCAAAAGCCAATTTCAAAGCTGCTCAGATTTTGATAATAGTGGCTTAAAGTAGTTCTCATACAGAAAAGTTTTAGTATCGGTCATAAGCTCAAAATCCTAAATCTTATAATGGTTTAGTGTATAGAGTGAATAAAGGTCACTGTTGATACTGGCTCAGTAATACATAATACATTCAAATATATGATTACTGGCTCAGTAATACATAATACATTCAAATATTTGATTACTGGCTCAGTAATACATAATACATTCAAATATTTTCCACAAAATACCTGCCTATGAAGAAAAAAATGAATAAGCATGCACTTTAAATAATTTCTATTTTCACAAGCCTTGTTAATAAGTTTTTAAAAAGAAATATAAATAAGTCTTTGTTTTCCTCCTTCACACATACTTTAGTTTTTTTTTAAACTTTTTACTATGAATTGAGTGATAATTTACAGATAAGATTGTCAGTTTTACATCAAAAGATTATGCTCTCTGTTTCATCTCAGTGACTGAGGTTCCCTCCATGTAACAACAATTATCCTGTTTCCTCCCTTCCACACATATTTTTACTGCCAGTTGCGGTAATGCATCTTAGCTGATTCCACTTCAGGTTGTACTCCATTCATTCACCTTCTTTAAAAACATTCTCACCTGTAGTTTATTTCACACTGATTATATGTAGAGGTTAATTCATCACTCACTTTAAATTTATCATTGACTTTTTAAACAAGAAACAACTTAGCAATATTAGTAACAATTGTCAACTCATCAGTAGCCAAAGGAAACCACTCAATATCATTTGTCTTGCTCTTCAGTTGAATATTGATTTGTTTTCACCCCTTCAAAGCACTGTTCTTGCCAAAAGTTTGCTGTCTCAATTACTCTCACTGAATATAGCTCTGCAGCTCAGCAATCAATTACTTTTCAAATGATTTTATTAAGTCATTATTGATAAATGGATTTCCTTACTTGATTAATAAATGAGACACTTTGAGTCTAGTCTTTTTTTTTTTCCTTTCAGACAATTTGAAGAAAATCAGTTACAAGATGTGTAATTTTTAATTTCCTACTTTTTCTGATTTCTTTTCCTAGGTGATGGGGATGTTATGAATGCTTAATGTGGTAATGCTACATTTATTTTATTCTTTTGCACACATATAATGTCATTCCTTGATGAATACAATATTTTGTCATCTTATTGGATAACAAAATAATCCGAACTCCTCTGTATCTCCAAACTACAATATTCAAAGTCTACTTACTCTTCCTTTCTTCTTGTGACATGATATCCACTAGTAAAAAAACTAAACAAAACAAAACAAAAAACTGTTGTGGTACAGAAATATGTATGACACTAGAAATGTACAATTTTTAACTGTATCATTGTGAGTTACAGTGGACCAAACAGCAGTACAAAGCAATTCGAGTATAGCATGACCGCTTTCACAATTATTCACCTCTGCTAATATAGTGTGGAGTCTTGGTGTGGGACTGTGGGTTAATAAGCTGGACTGCAAAGTCATTTGAACTGTAAGGTCAACGGTTCAAGCTCACCAGTTGCTCCCTGAAAACTCTATATGGGGTCACTATGTGTAGTAACCGACTTGATGGCACTTAACAACTTAAAAATACAGTGTGAGCACAGCTGTGTTTTTCTTGTGCCGTCCATTTCACTTCATGGTGACTCCATGTATTACATAGTAGAACTGCTCCATGGGGCTTTCTTGGCTGTAATCTTAATGGAAGGAGATTTTTCAGATCTTTTTATGTAGTACTACTAAGGAGCTCTGGTAGTGTAGTGGTTACGTATCAGGCTGTGAACCGCAGGGTCAGCAGTTCGAAACTGCCAACTGTTCCCTGGGAGAAAGATGAAGCTTTCTGCTCCCATAAAGATTTACAGCCTCAGAAACCCTATACAGGGTCACTATGAGTTGGAGCCGACTCCATGGCACACAACAACAACTAGGATTTAGAACGAACATTCTTTATGTTGTCAGCTTCAAACTTTTTCTCCATCTAGGGATTTTGAGCACAGCCATTGTAAATGGCAAATGAATGAGTGTGGCTATGTTCTAATACAACTTTCTTTATGGACACTGACACTAAATTTTATATAATTTTTAGGCAACAAATTATTATTTTTCTTTTTGTCTTCAACAATTTAACTTTAAAACTCATACTTAGCTCACAATCCATATAAAAACAGACAACAGAATGGATTTGGCCTGTTAGCTGTGGTTTGCAATTCCCTCCACTAGAAGGATATCCTTTAATTTAAAAAGTTTTAATTCACAATTTGAAAATAAATGAATATTCATAATTTCTGTTTTTTTATCTGGGCATACCTAAGTGGGAAATAGCAGGGCAGAATGGACACTGAGAAAGTAACAGGAGAAACATATTCAGTTGCTTATATTTCTTAGAGTAAATCTGCTTACAAATGAACTAAGAATTTGGTGTCTTCTGTAAGTAGAGGGCAGTAAAGTGAAGGAAATGAAAAGTAGCATTTAGATATTCCCTCCCCCCACCTTAGTGTTTCTTATTTTAATGAGGTGGGGTGTGGAGGGGATTCCGATAGAGTCTGGGAAAACATCCATCACATGTATAAAGAGGAATAAAACATTCCCACCTTTACCATTGTTATATGTTAATGCTAAAATTTGTTAAATAATGTTTATGTTAAAATTACAAATGATAACTTTTGTCCTAGTATTTTTGAAATTCCTGTTCTTACATTAGAGCTAATAAGAAGAGTCCCTGTACCTTAACATTGTATCTTCATTATTTTCATAACTCTTATCTTAAGAGCCAGAGACTTTAAACAGGGTTAGAGCAGCTTAGCACCGAAATGGAAGACATGAAGTTGCTACCATTTCTTCTCTCTTCACCTACTCACTGCTCTACTAGGCCCCCTTATGCCGATAACTTCATACAATGATGTGCCACTCAGTTGTTTCAGGACCCGAAACTCAGTCTATAAAATATGTAAAATGCAATTTGATGTCAGTGCTTTACCTTCCCTCAATTCTGTCCTTGTCTGGTGTTTTCAATACGTTCAGAACTTCCTCACCCTGTACTTAGTACTTATTCTCCTCTTCCCTGTCACTTAGAAAGTGTCTTTGTTGTTGTTGCTAAGTGCAGTCGAGTAAGTTCCAACTCATAGGAACTCTGTATAGGGATTAGGAGACACTGCTGATGAGCTTGAATTGTTACAGCAGTCTTAGATCCGAGAGTGTTACAGCAGCTTTAGATCCGTGGCGGAAGAAATTGAGACCACTCGGAGAGGTGAAGCAAAGTTTCAGGTTTATTAAATCGGCTGGCTCAGAGGAGCTAATTTCTCCATATTCTCAGCCCCTAATACAGGTCTGGTAGCGTAGTGGTTACGAATCGGGCTGCGAACCTTAAGGTCAGCGGTTCGAAACTACCAGCTGCTCCGCGGGAGAAAGATGAGGCTTTCTACTCCCGTAAAGATTTACACCCTCGGAAACCCTATACAGGGTCGCTATGGGCCGGAACCGACTCGATGGCACATAACAACAACAACAACAATACAGGTCAGTATGGGCTGATATAGGGTCAGAATCAGGGAGGGACTAGGTTGTGGACATGTTTGAGGACAGGAGAGAAACCAGAAGATTGGTCCCGTTGGAGAACCTGATTAACATTCTAACTTGTCTCCTGGGCAGGGAGGATTGGTCCCACCCAGTAACCTGATTAACATTCTAGCTTGTTTCCTGTGCTGAGAGGAGGCAGTTAATGTTTTGCCTTTTCTGTTCAGAACCACTGACCTTGAAGTTCAAACCGACCTTGTAGTCCAGTCTGGTAACCTGCAGTGCCACACCAGTCTGGGTGGTGCAAATGACTAAACATTCAACCACTAGATGAAAGGTTAAGAGTTTGAACCCATCCAGAGGAGCTTTGGAAGAAAGCTCTGGCAATCTGCTTCTAAAAGGTCACAACCTGGAGAATCTTATGGAACTAAGGTCTTAAGAACTTATATAACTCTGCCATACGTGGAATCTCCATGTGTTGGAATCAACTCAAGGACAACGTGTTTGGCTTTGGTTTATGACACACAAACCAATACCCTTATGCTCCTAAGCATTGAAATAACAAATCTGGTAAATCAAGTTGTACTATCATAATGCCCTTTATTAGTAATGCAATTATAATGTTAATGATGCTAGTCCTAATAATGAATATGTAATGAACCCTTACTAAGTGTCAGAATATTTACATACAGTCATACTTAATTATGGCAAAAGTTCACATTGGGCAGTATTGTTCTAGAGTTCTAGATTAACTAATTGAAACTCTAAGAGGATAAATAACTTTCTTAAATTTCTGAAAGTTAAGGTTTTGTGTTAATTGGACTAGGCCAGGATTCTTAGTGACTTGGCGATTAAGACGTAGTAACGCCTCAGGAGCCCTGGTATGGCTCTCTGGGTTAATGCGTTAGAATGCAAGGTCAAGTTGAACCACAAGATTGGCAGTTCAAGTTCACCAGCCACTCCTTGGAAACCCTATACAGGGTCGCTATTAGTTGGACCGACTCAGCGGCTCTTAACAGTAACAACAATCCACCATAAGGGAATCTGCTATGAGTAGCCAACTATCAAATGAAAGGATGTTTCCTCAGGAATGTGGCCTGCTTCCAATATGTGGAACACTTGGGCAATGTTTGCTTTCTTTTTGCTGAGCCTGGATCCTGCATGTGACTTGTTATCGACCTCTGGTTCTTTGGACTTGAGCCAGTGGCCTGCTTTATTGCCTGCCGATCCTGGGAGTCATAAGTAGCCTACCATCTTACCAACTGACGTTGAGTTTATTCACCTTTACAGCCAGAAGCCTGCTGACTGACCTTCTTCTAATCTTGAGTTCATCAACACTTAAGAGTTATATGAGTTGAGTCAGGAGATGCCTTCAGTTTGAAATCTGATCACAGGCTGACATCTGGCCCCTGGACTTGAAATGTCCCTATCTCTGAAAATTTATATTTGTATAATGTTGTTGTAGTCAGGTGCCATCGAGTCAGAACCGACTCATAGCGACCCCATGCACAGCAGAACGAAACAATGTCCCATCCTGGGCCAACCTCACTACCGCTGCCACACTTGAGTCCATCAATGATGCCACCTGGCTGATCCATCTCGTTAGGGGTCTTCCTCTTTTTCTCTGACCTTCCACCTTACCCAGCATGACATCCTTCTCCAGTGACTGTTTCTTCCGACAATATGTCCAAAGTATGAGAGATGAAGCTTAGCCATCTTGACCTCCAAGGAGCACTCTGGCTGCACTTCTTCCAAAACAGATCTATTGGTTCTTTTGGCAGTCCATGGCACTTTCAGTATTCTCCTCCAACACCACTATTCAAAGGCATCAATTCTTCTACGATCTTCCTTATTCACTGTCCAGCTTTCTCATTCATATGAGGTTATTTAAAATACCATGGCTTGAGTCAGGCACACCTTAGTTCTCAAGCTGACATCTCATATCTATGTATATTTCTAGTATCATGGTTAAGTGACGTCGAGTCAGTTCTGTCCCATAATGACCCCATATAGAGTTTCTTAGGAGTGACTGGTAAGTTTGAACCATCCATTTTGCTGTTCAAACTGACTTTGCAGTCCAGCACATTAACCCACAGCGCCACACCAGGACACTGCATACTCCATTTGTAGTATATAAATATAAACTCTTGGTGTGGCAATGTAGGATAATCATCACTGGACTGCGAACCACAATGTTTGTGGTTCAAACTCACCAGCTGCATCTTGGAACCTTGTACAGGGTCACTATGAATTGGAATTGACTTGACAGCACTTAATCTACTATACACATATACATACATTATACATTTATACACATTCATGTGTATACACATATATTTACATATGCATATGCATATATGTACATGTATATTTGCATATATACTACAACCTATGTTAGTCATAATATTTAATGAACCATTATTAAGTGTCAGAATCTATACATATACTATTGTATTTTATTATGGCAAAAGTTATTGGTTGTTGTTCTTAAGTGCTACCAAGTTGATTCCAACTCATAACAACCCTCTAGAGGGTTTCTGAGGAGCAGCCGGTGGATTTGCACTGCTGACTTTATTGTACACAGTCCACTGCTTATCCTATAATGCCACACCAGGAGTGTGAACTTGTTCTAGGGTTCTAAATATATAGGCCTCACAGGTTTTGCTTCTCTCGAGAACCCAGACTAAGACAAGGTCTCCTAACCATTAGATGGCAGAGACTGGATTCAAATCCAGTCCTAAAAGCTGACATATATTGACTTGAAAGGCAATTTGATGATGCAAATAAAAAAAAAATCATGGCTACCTAAAAATCATTAGCCTGTTATTATGAGTTGTAACATTCTCTTCAACTTGCAGTTTTCAGTTAGGCATTTGAGGTAAGAGTCGATCATATTGTCTACTTTTCTCTATTTTAAATGGAATCATAATATGGAAGTCCTTAACAGTTAAATCTCAGGTAAACTCTTTATATATACAGAACATATTGATGTAAAAACAAATAACTTCTCGTGAAGAAATACCAGCTCAATTTTATGGTATGTATTCCTGTTGACCCCATAGATTGCTATGAGTAGGAGACAACTCAATGGCACCTGACAACAACAGCCTTGTTGGCAGCAATAAATTGAGAGTATCACCAATGTTGTTGTTAGGTGCCCTTGAGTTGGTTCCAACTCATAGTGACCTTATCTACAACAGAACAAAACACTGCCTGGTCCTTTATAATTGTTGTGTTTGAGTCCATTGTTGCAGCCACTGTGTCAATCCATCTCACTGAGGGTCTTCCTCTTTTTCAATGACCCTCTACTTTTCCAAGCTTGATGTCCTTTTCTAGGTAGTGGAACCTCCTGATAACATGCTGAATGTACATGAGACAAAGCTTCACTCTCCTTGCTTCCAAAGAGCATTCCGGCTGTACTTCCAAACAGATTTGTTCATTCTCTGGCAGTTCATAGTGTATTCAATATTCTTTGCCAACATCATAATGCAAATGCAGCAGTTCTTCTCTGTTCTTCCTCATTCATTATCCAGGTTTCAAATGCATATGAGGCAATAAAGATACCATGGTTTGAGTTGTTGTTGTTGTTAGGTACCATCGAGTTGGTACCGACTCATAGTGACCTATGCACAGCAGAACGAAACACTGCCCGATCCTGGGCCAACCTCACTGTGGTTGCCACTCTTGAGTCCATCGACACTGCCACTTAACCAATTCATCTTGTTGGGGGGTCTTCCTCTTTTTCTCTAACCCTCCACCTTACCAAACATGATATCCTTCTCCAGCGACTAGTCCCTCCTGACAATATGTCCAATGAGAGACGAAGTTTGGCCATCTTGGCTTCCAGGGAGCACTCTGGCTGCACTTCTTCCAAAATGGATCCATTAGTTCTTTTGGCAGCCCATGGCACTTTCAGTATTCTCCGCCAACACCATAACTCAAAAGCATCAATTCTTCTACAGTCTTCTTTATTCACTGTGCAGCTTTCACATGCATATGATGTTATTGAAAATATCAAGGCATGGGGCAGGCGCACCTTAGTCCCCAAGCTGACATCTTTGCTCTTCAACACTTTAAAAAGGTCTTGTGCAGCAGCTTTGCAATAATGTCGTTTGATATCTTCACTGCTGCTTCTGTGAGTGTTGATAGTTGATCCAAGAAGAATGAAGTCCTTGACAACTTGAAACTTTTCTCTGTTGATAAGAATATTGTTTATTGGTCCAGTGGTGAGGATTTGAGTTAGGCACATTTTTTTCAAAATCAAAATAAATTGTTGAATGGGCATACTAGGTTGTAAGACTTTCAACACGGAAACACAGTGTCATAGATGCATTGCTATTTCTTGCAAGAAGTTTTATAGGTTGCATCTAATGTTTAGAGTCCCCAGTTAGAGGAAATGATTCAGTGCTCTGCTGCTAGCTAAAAGGTTGGTGGTTGGAGTCCACCCTGAAGAAACTTCGAAGAAACAAATCAGCCATTGTTTGGGGATCAGTGAATGGGAAACTGATATCCTCTATAAACCTTCATACAATTGGTAATCACAACTTTTAAAAATATATAGCTATTCATGCATTTAAAATGAAAGAAAAGAAACCCCTATGGGGCACAGTTCTACTCTCACATGCATGACCTTGCAGTGAGTTGGAATCTACTGGGTAATAACTGGTTAGTTGATTATCTAGTATTTGATTGATTGATATGATAAAAACAGAAAACAATAGTCTTTGTATTTAGAGCTTTCCATTCTTAACTTTGTTTAGAACTTGCCATGACATTTTGGTGTATCAAATTTAGAATGGTGAAATCTCCCTAATTAGTGCAGATGTACTTATCATAATTTAACTGCTCAATAATTATGTTGATTTGATTTACCAAAATCTAGTTCATGAGAATTCTCACTTGCTTAATGGGTAAGTGATTTACCACTTAACGATGCTTTCTTAATGAAAATAACTTGCTTTTGGCCATTGTTTGACAACTATCAATAGATTATGATAAAGATGACTATGAAATAGATCAAAGGAAAGCAATTAATGAAATGAGGACACAAATTTGGGTGATTGTATGCAAATGTGAAGTAAGTTGTTGAAGGTAGTTTATTTTTTAAAGCTGTAATCTGAAAATTGGAGTCCTGGTGTGGTGCTGTGGAATAAAGCACTGGACTGCAAGGTCTGTTTGAACCACAATGTCAGAGGCTCAAACTCATTAGCTGCTCCTTGGAAAGCCTATACAGGGTCACTATGAGTCAGAACCAACTCAACAGCATATCAATCAGAAAACTAGAAAACTCCATTAAAATCCAGCATATACTGTAATAATATCAAATGTTTCAGGAACTAAAAACCTTTAGTTTTAGTGCAGTTATTGTTGTTGTTCGGTGCCATTGAGTCAGTACCAACCCATAACAAAGTTATGCAAAGCAGAATGAAACACTGCCTGATCCTGGCCAACCTCACTACAGTTGCCACACTGAGTCCATCGACGCTGCCACTTGGCCAATCCATCTTGTTGGGGGTTTTCCTCTTTTTCTCTAACCCTCCACCTTACCAAACATGATATCCTTTTCCAGTGGCTAGTCCCTCCTGACAATATGTCCAAAGTATGAGAGACAAAGTTTGGCCATCTTGGCCTCCAAGGTGCACTCTGGCTGCACTTCTTCCAAAATGGATCTATTGGTTCTTTTGGTAGTCAATGGCACTTTCAGTATTCTCCTCCAACACCATAACTCAAAAGCATCAATTCTTCTACGGTCTTCTTTATTCACTGTCCAGCTTTCATGTGCATATGAGGTTGTTGACAATACCAAGGCTTGGGTCAGGCGCACCTTAGTTCTCAAGCTGACGTCTTTGCTCTTCAACACTTTAAAAAGGCCTTGTGCAGCAAATTTGTCTAATGCAATATGTTCTTTGATTTCTTGACTGCTGCTTCTGTGAGTGTTGATAGTTGATCCAAGAAGAATGAAGTCCTTGACAACTTAAATCTTTTCTCCATTGATAAGAATGTTGTTTATTGGTCCAGTGGTGAGGATTTTTGTTTTCTTTACATTGAGATGTAATCCATACCAAAGGCTGTGCTCTTTGATCTTCATCAGTAAATGTTTTAAGTCCTCTTCACTTTCAGCAAGCAAGGTTGTATCATCTGCATATTGCAGGTTGTTAATGAGTCTTCCTCCAATCCTGATGCCACGTTTTTCTTTGCATGACCCAGCTTCTCTGATTATTTGCTCAGCAAACAGGTTGCATAAGTATGGGGTGAAAGAATACAACCTTGTTGCACAACTTTTAAAATTTTAAACCATTCAGCGTCCCCATGTTCTGCTCGAACAACTGCTTCTTGGTCCAGGTAAAGATTCCTCATGAGCACAATTAAGTGTTCCAGAATACTCATACTTCGCAATGTTATCCATAGTTTGTTATGATCCACACTATAGAAAGTTTTTACGTAGTCAATAAACACAGGTAAACATCTTTCTGATGTTCTCTGCTTTCAGCCAAAATCCATCGGGCATCAGCAATATCTCTCATTCCACGGCCTCTTCTGAATCCGGCTTGTATCTCTGGAAGTTCTCTGTCAATGTATGATTGTAACCATTTCTGTATTACCTTTAGCAAAACTTTACTCGCATGGGAGATCAAGGATATTGTCCGATGATTTCCACATTCTGTTGGGTTACCTCTCTATGGAATGGGCACAAATATGGATTGCCTCCAATCAGACGGCCAGATAGTTGTCTTCCAAATTTCTTGGCAGAGATGAGTGAATGCCTCCTGTGCCGCCTCACTTTCTTGAAAGATTTCAAGTTGTATGCCATCAATTCCTGGTGCCTTGTTCTTTGCCAATTCCTTCAATGCACCTTGGACTTCCTCCTTCAGTACCATTGGCTCTTGATAATATGCTACCTCTTGAAATGGTTGAACATTAAACATTTCCTTTTGGTACAGTGACTTTGTGTATTCAAGGTCATATAATGGCTCTTGTGGACTTATTATCATTTTCTTCAACTTCAGTTTGAATTTGCATATGAGTAATTGATGGTCTGTTCCACAGTCTGCCCCTGGCCTTGTTTTGACTGATGATATGGAACTTTACCATCATCTCTTTCTGCAGGTGTAGTCAATTTGATTTCTGTGTACTCCATCTGGTGAGGTACATGTGTATAGTCGTCTCTTATGCTGTCTAAAGAAGGTATTTTAAATGTTTTGCAAAATTTTATCATGCGTTCTCCAGCAGTGGAAATGTACTTATTTCACAAGTTCAAAGGTAGCTGTCTTTTCTCCAAACACATAAGGCCCATTCACTTCCTTAAAAAAATATATGAGGACCTAAATTTCCTGTTGTGTGCCCTTGAGTTTATTCCAATACATTGTGGCTCTATAGGATAGGGTAGAACCACCCCATAAAGTTTCCTTGACTATAATCTTTATGGGATCTGATTGTCAAGTCTTTTCTGTTGCTGCTGGCCTTAGCCACCAAGATTTGGTTAGTACTTGAACTCTTAAACCAAGTGTCACTATGGTTCCTTGATGAAAACTGACCCATATTTAAAACAATGACACGCTAATGTCATAATTGAGTGAATCTTGTAGTAGTAAGGCCGATGAAGGTCTGTTATTGGGGACAAAAGAGACCACATCTTCAAAGATAAAAGTATTCTACAGACTATTAAGTTTTAAAAGAAGAATAAACACAAGACAAAGATAAACATTAATCACTCAGGTGAGGGAAATCGTAGACAACATTATGAGTTCCCAAATTTCTGTCTCCATGTGGAGACAGTGCACAATGGAACAAAAGAATCTCCTCCTATAACTGTACTGTGTCACATCTGTATACTGGGCCTATGGAAAGCAGACATAGGAAAATTGCAGATAAAAAGTTGTGCACTCTCTGAGTCTCCTGGGGTATAGCATCACACCTAGGTGACCATGAAGGGGTATGTACAGGAATGTTCTTAAGAGAACTGACTGGATGAAGTTGACCCAAAACAACTCAATTTAAAATATATTGTTTCTAACTCTGGCAGTTCACCTGTCAGAGTTGCTTAAAGTACTCAAGAAAAATTGGCATCTAAACACTTAAACCTAGGCACAAGATAGAATTAAGCTCTTCTGGGATGAAGCCATTCACAGAAAGAAAGTTGTCAGATTTTATGCCCTACAGCATGTCAGTACTAATAGTAATTAAATAAAAATGAGAATGTACAATGTGTTTATTCTAGGACAAATATGATTTTAAGATACTCTCAGTATTATTTTTTGATCCTATCCATAATGATGAATCCTGAGAATGGAAAGTTATAGTCACTTATTAAGTGATCAAGTTGTGTACAAGTCCTATGACCTCATAGGATGAAGAAGATCCACACCTAGCTATTCTCACATATTGCATTCTATTTAGAACATGTTGGTTCCAATGACTGATGATAAAATATTAGCACATCTAATGCATTTAATCTTATAGTGATTATAGAGATAAATATTCATATTCATATGAGGTATAATTGGAGTTCAGTGATGAATCAACAGATTGATGAACCAACACATAGATTATTGATTTAATTTTGGCACTCATTGGAACAGTCTCCATTGAATGTCTTTGTAGAGTTAAAAAAAAAATTTTTTTTTAAATTTTCCTTCTTTCACTTAAATGTTCATCCTTAAGAAGATCTTCAAATGGTATAGATATTTCACATAACAGGCTGAGTAAAATAATTTCATGATGACAGCATTCAGTGCATTTGTCAGTTCACTAGGAATTCCTATTCTCAGTGTTGTAAATTGCAATTTTATGCATCCCATGTATCCCATCTTATCCCTCCTGTGTTTATTATGGGTTGTTAATTATTTACATCCTGCAATGCTACATGATTAGTTTACCTCTCATTTATAATTATTGTTTCTTTCTTAATATTCTCTGCAAGCTTTTTTGATACTGAAGTTTGTTTTGGTTAAATAATCAATTTGATGTATGCTTTAATGCTTCTTCATCATCTTTCTATAGTTTCTCAGATGAAGCCAATTTAAAACTTTTCAAAATATTAGTCCATGATTTAATAAATACTTTTTCATAATCTTTAATGTTATAAAAATCATTATCATCAGTTTATGATGTTGTACTGTGGTGGCTTGTAAGTTTCTGTGCTTCTGGAAACTATGCCACCAGCATTTTAAATACCATCAGGGTCACCCATGGTGGACAGGTTTCAGATGAGCTTCCTGACAAAGACAGACTAGGAAGAAGGAGTGACAAACAGCTTCCAAATATTTAGTCAATGGAAACCTTATGAATAGCAGAGAAACACTGTCAGATATAGTGCCAGAAAATGAGCCCTTCAGGTTGGAAGGCACTGAAATTGCCCTTCAGGTTGGAAGGCACTCAAACTGGGGAAGAGCTTCCTCCTCAAAGTAGAGTTAACCATGATGATGTGAATAGAGTAAAGCCTGTGGGAATAAAGTCCACAGGACCTTCATTTGATGATGGGACACAACTCAAAGTGAAGAGAAACAGCTGCAAACATCCATTAATAATTGGAATATGGAATGTACGAAGTATGAATCTGGGAAAATTAGAAATTGTCAAAAATGAAATGGAACAGAAAAACATTGATATCTTAGGCATTAGTGAACTGAAATGGTACTGGCCATTTTGAATTTGACAACCACATGGTTTACTATGCCGGGAATGACAAATTGAAGAGGAATGGTCTTGCTTTCACTGTCAAAAAGAATATATCCAGATCAGTCATGAGTACAACGGTGTCTGTGATAGGATAATATCCATGCACCTACAGAGAAGACCAGTTAATACCACTATTATTCAAATTTACATAACAGCCACTAAAGCCAGTGAGGATGAAATAGAAGAATTCTACCAACTTCTTCAATCTGAAATTGATCAAACGTGCAACCAAGATGTATTGATCATTACTGGTGATTGGCATGCAAAGGTTGGGAGCAAAGAGGAAGGATCAGTAGTTGGAAAATATGACCTTGGTGATAGAAATGATGCTGGAGATCGCATTACAAAATTCTGCAAATCATTGAATTGTTCATTTCAAATACCTTCTTTAGACAGCATAAGTACACAGAAATCAAATTGACTACATTTGTGGAAAGAGATGATGGAAAAGTTCCATATCATCAGTCAATACAAGGCCAAGGGCAGATCGTGGAACAGACCATCAATTGCTCATATGCAAATTCAAACTAAAGCTGAAGAAAATGAAGACAAGTCCATGAGACCCAAATTTGACCTTAAATATATCCCACCTGAATTTAGAGATCATCTGAAGAACAGATTTGATACATTAAACACTAAAAACTGAAGACCAGAAGAGTTGTGGGATGACATTAAGAATATCGTACAAGAAGAAAGCAAATAGTCATTGAGAAGACAAGAAAGAAGGAAAAGGTCAAAATGAATGTCAGAAGAGACACTGAAACTTGCTCTCCAACGTAGAGATGCTAAAGCAAATGGAAGAAAAGAGGAGGTACAAGAGCTGAACAGAAATTTTCAAAAGTCAGTGCAAGAAGATAAAGTCAAATATTACAAGCAAATGTGTGATGATCTGGAGTCAAAACCCAAAAGGAAGAACGTGCTCAGCATTTCTCAAGCTGGGGGAAATTAATAAAAAATTCAAGCCTCAACTTTTGTTATTGAACGATTCTCTGGGCAAATTATTTTATGATGCATAAAGCATCAAAAAAAGATGGAAGGAAGAGACTTCCAGTTTGGGCAGCAGCAGAGACAGCTAGGTAGGAAAGGCTCTGTGGGGGAGGGATTGAAATCCCACAGAAGCTGTGCTCACAGAACAACATCAGAGCTCTGGATCTACCATAAGGTCCAGACGACAGTTTCCCGCACTCACAAGTGAAAAAAAAAAAAAAAATCACTTTATAAAGCAAAATACAGCAAGTTAGCGATCTCTGGAGTTGGGACACCCTCTGCAGCCACCACACCCAGGTAGCATACAGAGCACGGGGCAACAGCCAGACCAGCACAGGGAACTGACACTAGAAGTGGTGCAGACATTTGCAAAAGGAGGTGTGGGGGATTCTACACATTTTCCCCTCCTATTCCCTGTTGTACCTTCTTTACCCAATCCAGACACATTCAGGTGGGTGGGTGTGCACTCTCCCTCCCCACCCAAAAAAAAGTCCAGCGCTGACCCCACAGTTTTCCCATGGTACAGAGAGAAAGAGCTTGGTGGCTACTTATGACATCAGCCTCGGGGTCGCAGCCCTAAAATTAACTTGTGAAGGACCCTTACTCAGGCCTATATAGCAAGAAAAAAGCAGGCACATCAGGCCTGACAGACAAACCATAGAACAATTTGTAAAACCCCAACATAAAAGGACACAACTATCTCAAGAATTACGCTGTGCACACACAGATACCTAATTGACCTTCAGAGGCAAAAATAGTGGACAATCTTTATTGCATTAACTTCTCAATATCTATCTGCACACCTCCATGGTGGTGACTAAAGGAGGGGCCTGAGCGAGTGGACACCCCCACCCACTGCTGGAGGCTTCTACGGTGCACACACACTGCTTGTGTAGCAAAGTGACAGTCAACCACAGTTTTATTTTTGTTTCAAAGTGGTGTTTTTGGTCTCTGTTTTTATATTGCTTCTGTTTTTGGTCCTTTTGATCACACATTTTTCCTGGAGGTGGGAGTTTTTCTCCCTATGTTACCCAAGAAGAGACAGCAATCGTGGCCATATAGCCAAGCTACAAGCATACCCAATAATATTCCACCATTGAGACGAGCCAATAACAGCTGCTAAGCATTATATGTGAAAAGGGAAGCCTATCCCCTGATCATATCCACCAGGAGACACCCTGTAAGCTTAATAAAACAACAACAAACATCGACTTAAGCATTAAAAAACCCACATAACTACTGGAAATGACAAACAAATGATCTCAAACACAACAAACA
The DNA here is from genome assembly GCF_000296735.1 of Chrysochloris asiatica. Taxonomy (NCBI): domain Eukaryota; kingdom Metazoa; phylum Chordata; class Mammalia; order Afrosoricida; family Chrysochloridae; genus Chrysochloris; species Chrysochloris asiatica. The sequence goes on from NW_006408556.1 coordinate 20,975,569, forward strand.
ACCTCAAAACATGTCCCAAAACAGAGAAGAGTAACTGAGACAAATACAAAAGATTGAAACAAGACCTTTACCTCACACCCTATTCAAAAACAAACTCAGCATGGATTAAACACTTAAATGTGAATCCCAAAACTATGAAAGTTATCAAAGAAAAAATAGGGAAACATGTGAGGGCTCTAATACAGGGAATACACAGACTACCAAACATTTTGAAAAGTAGACAAAATAGATGATTGGGACATATTAAAAATTTATGTTCATCAAAAGACTTCACCAAAAGTGTAAAAAGGGAACCCACAGAATGGGAAAAATATCTTTTGCAATGACACATCAGACAAGGGACTCATTTCTAAAATATATAGAAACCTATAACACCTCTATAGGTTTTATAGGTATTAGAGAAACCTATAACACCTCTTGTACCAAAAGGAAATGGTTAATGTTCAACCATTTCAAGAGATACCATATGAACAAGAGCCAATGATACTCAGAGAGGAAGTGCAAAGTGCATTGAAAGAAGTGGCAAAGAACAAGGCACCAGGAATTGATGGAATAAAAATTGA
>NW_006408556.1:20983454-20984709 GCF_000296735.1 Chrysochloris asiatica
TAAAAATTTTATAATTTCACAAGAGTGAATTTCACATAGTAATTGGATACTTTCATGGAGGGAAGTACTGGACTGAAAACCACAAGGTCAGTGCTTCATACTCACCAGACACTCTGTGGAAGAAAGAAGAAGCTGTCTGCTCCCATTGAGATTTATAGCCTCAGTAACTATATGCAGGGTTGCTATGAATCAGAATTGACTCAATGGAGTGTGTTACTGAAGGGAAAGATGCTTTCAAGGAAGATTCTGAAATATTACTCACCCATAAAAAGTAGTTCAAATCTGCGGGGCAACTTATAGGTTATTGAGATTATCTCTAATTCTCACAGCAACTCTACAAAACATGTTTTTTGTGTCTTTTTACAGCAGGTCAGAGTGGTCACCTATCTGGCTAACAGCTCCTTATGCTAGGACTTGAACTGGCATTTTACTGATTCAAAGTTTATGATTTTTTAAACACATGCTAGAAGCAAACACCAGAAGAGGAAAATGTAATTATTTCATGAGAAAATCAGACTGCTAAGATCTGCAGAACTCCCTGTCATTTCTCTCTGTATGTGGTTGGCAAGTCAAAAAGAAACAAATAATATAAGATAAGCATTCGAAAATAAACCAAACAATCCCAAAGCAATAGTACTTTGTTTTAGGTTAAAGAGCTTGAAAGCTATAAAGAGTTAAAAAGGTGAAAGTGAGTGACTAAATAGGCTTAATTATGAAGATTGTTCATAATCTTCCTTACTTCAGTTTTCCTGAAGCATGATTTGTTGGAATCCATCAATGGTCAAATCGCTAAAATAAGTCATCTGTAATATTCATCATGTCTCGCTTTAATCTTGAATTGAGAGCTTCATTCTTGATAGTAGTCAAGCCACAGTACTGTTTTTAGTCATCCTTTAAAAGAGAATGCTCCCCATAGGGTAGGGAATAGACACAGGATAGTTTGGGTTCTAGGGAGGAGGGCAATACACAAGAAGGGGGAGGGGAATGGAAGAATAAAATGGATGGGAGAACAACTAGGAGGGTTTGCATGGGCTAAGTGAAACAGAGGTAAATAAATAATGAAATATGCACAACCGTGGAAAACAGGGCTCTAGGATACAGGGATTGAAACATGGTTGGAAAGGGCAAAAGGGGGGATAGATTGTTAAGAGGCTTGGCTGTCTTTGGAATCTTGGTTTCCCTGGAATACCATTATAAAATAGACACTTGAGGGGCAAAGAAAGGAATAGCCAGAAATATCACTATAGAAAACCTG
>NW_006408556.1:20986014-20989768 GCF_000296735.1 Chrysochloris asiatica
AAAAAAAAAAAAAAAAAAGAATGCTCCCAAAACATTTAAATAAGAGTTAATTTTACATGCTTTAATTTACACCAATGTTTTTAGGTGCACATTTAGTATATAAGAAAGTGCCTAGCACAAACAGTATTTTTACGAACATTTCATTGAAAATAGCATAGTAAGCAACTTGCTAATACTGACTGTATTATGAAACTTTACCACCTCCTGCTGGATTGATGGTCTCTAATATGAAAAAGATTTCGGAAACCCTGTACAGGGTCGCTATGGGTCGGACCCGACTCGATGGCACTTAACAACAACAACAACAACAATATGAAAAAAAACAACAGGGAAAATGACTATAATTCAGCATAACTGAAACGAGGAAGATTATGAACCATGTTTATATTTAAGCACATTTAGGTCACTCATTGTGACTAAATAGCTTTTAATCTCAATATTCAACATCTAGTGATGGCAATAGTGAAAAATGAACTTAGACAAGAGCAGTGCTACTGAAAATAGGCAGTCAACCATCACTTGAGAGTTTGTTAGATATATCAATCCCAGGGCCCTGCCACAGAATACTCTGAGCTGTCCAGGTGATTCTGATGTACACTAAAGTTATTGTATGGGTCCTGATGGCGCTGTAGGATACATACTGGACGGCTAATTGCAAGGTTGGCAATTCAGACCCGACTGCCTGTCTGCACTGGTGAAGATTTACAGTCTCAGAAACTCTATACACGGTTGCTATGAGTCACAATTGTCTGGTTTGGGTTGTTACTCTAGGAGCCCTGGTGATGCTGCAAGGTAAGCCCTGGACTGCAAACCAAAAGGTGGAAGGTTCTAACCCACCAGCCACACCCTGGGAGAAAAATGAAACTGCCTACTCCCATGAAGATTTAAAATCTTGGAGACCTGTATAGGCTCACTGTGAGTTGGAACCAACTTGATGGCCATGGGTTGGGTTTGGTTTCGCTGTTACTCTAAAGATTCCTGGTGGTGCAGAGGTTAAAGAGCTCACCTGCCAACTAGAAAGTCAGTAGTTTGAACCCATCACTCTGCGTGAGAAAGTTGTGGCAGTCTGATTCGGTAAAGATTCACAGCCTTTTAAACCCATGAAACAGTTCTACTCTGTCCTATAGGGTCGTTATGAGTCAGAATCAACTCTACAGCAATGGGGGAGGGTTGTTTGTGTTGGGGAAGTTTCAGTCATTTTATACTCATAGTGACCCCATGTGTCAGAGTCGACCTGTCCCATTGGAATTTCTAGGTTGTCATATTTAAGAAGCAAATCACCAGGTCTTTCTCCTGTGGAACCACTGGGAAGGTTTGAACTGCCTATTTTTGGTTAGCAAATGAATGTTTAACTACATCCTGAGCACTGTTGTACAGTACCATAAGTCAACATGGAGCCCACAGACTGGGAGAGTCAGCATCCCTGAGCAACTTAGTTAACAACTGGTAGTTTCATGTTTTTCACCTTGTGAAATTGTTCACTACAGATTAATAAGCAAGCACAAGTAAACACAGGTTTACCTTAGTTTCTGGGTAATCCACCCTTGCTCTCCACTCACCATGCTTCCCTGTTCCAGTTGAGGAATTCTTGTCATCTTTTTCCTCTCTCTGGAGTTGTATTGAATACAGGCAATACAGTGGGGATGCCACGGACAGCAGCTATACCCAGGCACAACAGACTTCCCTGCCATGCCTCATTTAATAAAAATAGTCTTTGGCACTAGCATAAAACCTTTCATCCTTGAGTCTTAAATGATTTCACAAACATTAATTCTTGCAGAATTCCTGCAAGGCACATATTATAGAGTCACAGATTCATGGAGATTTGGAGATGAAAGGAACTTCAGACATCCTCCACCTCAAATCCCTTCGTTTTTCAGATGAAGAAATTGAATTCTATAAAGTTAAAGCAACTTGCCCGAGCAGTTTCTTGTTTGTTTGTTTTTAATAAGTGTGACTTGAAGACAATTAAGTGAATTACTCCAAGCCATGAGCTCATTTTAACTTATTATAGTAGTTAAAATTTAAATTTCATTTCTTAGTGTTTTAGTTAGCCAATGCTACTATAACAGAAATAACACAAGTAGATAACTTTAGCAAACAGAATTTTATTCTCTCACAATTTGGAAGGCAAGCTGCCTGAACCAGATCTTGGGGAAGGCTTGCTCTCTTTCTGTTGGCTCTGGGAGAAGGTTCTTGTCTCTTTCCAACATATGTGGGTCTAGCATCCCTAGGAGATCTCCATGTGCCCTTTTACCCATCTCCCCCAGGATCTAGAAACTTTTCAATGCAGGAGTTTCATGTTCAGAGGGTGTGCTCTACGCCTAGCTCTTCTTTCTTGGTGGTGGTCAGAGCCCTCTGATCTCTGCTTGCTTGTTTAAAATCTTTTATATCTCAAAAGTAATTGACTCAAGATAACACCTAATCTTGTAGATTGTATCCTGCCCCATTAATGCAACTTCCTGTAATCCTATCTTATTAACATCATAGAAGTTAGGATTTACAACACAGGATAATAAATCAGATCCCCAAATGGAGAATAATTACATCATACTGAGATTTATGACTTAGACAAGTTGACAGACACCTTTTGGCATACAATTCAGTCCATAATGCTGAAGTTTAGGTGAAAAGTTGTCTTTCTACAGGCAAAACTAAGTTTTGGGGAAATGAGCAGATGGGTTTGCAAACTGACCCATCAATGGAGAATGACATTTAAAGTAGAAGAAAATAGTATACCAGTGAGAAGGAGAAAGCAGCGTTGCTGTTTCCTCATCTCATGGCTAGAAGTTGGGAAACATTGCTGGAAAAGACTTTCTCTTTATTAATCTGACAACCACTCTTCTTATTTCAAATCCTAAATTCAGTTCCGTCTTTGTCTTTTTCACCTCCTTTTTTCATTACCACATAATAATCACTTTAAAGGAAGAAAGAATTTGGGAAGAGAAGAAGAAAACTCATCATGAAAAAGGGTATTATGAATTATGAGGGTGAATAATGGGAAGGCCACTATGGAAACAAAAGTAAAACATCTGTTCAGAGAGGAAAGAATGGCACAAAAGCTGTGGAAATAAATAATCCTTGGGGGCAAGATATTTTGAAACATTGAAAGCTTCTGTTTGAGAGTTCAGGGACAACATGGAAGATTGTCTCATGCATGCTTAATCCAGCCACAAAGTTAATGAGATGAAATGTGCAATAGCAGGAAACAAGTATGCTATGTGAGTACATGGGAGGGAGAAATGAATACAAAATGGATGGATTGGGGAAGATTCATGAAGGAATTTGAGTTTCAGCCTAGAAAAAAGGTTGGCAAAATTAAGGTTGATAGTGAAAGGGGATTTCAGATAAAAGAAATACCTTCAATCTGAAATATCGTATTCTTTCTCTGAAAGACAAAGACAAATGGAAGTCCCAGGGATAAATAACAGTATTACAGTGGATTCAAAGGACTAATGTATAAAGAATAATGCAAGGAAATGAGGCTATGAATCATGACTGGTGACAATGAGTAGATATTACTTGAGGAAATGTATTTGGATAGTTTTGGAGGATTTCACTGCTGGGGAATGGCTAAAAATGAAGAAAGTGGAAATTGGATTACATTTCAGGGAAAATGGAGACATATTGAGATCATTAAAAGACAAAGGAATCTGCGAAAGTCTCACTGAAGGCGGTGTAATGCAATCAACTAAGGGCAGCATGAACTGAATATTAGAAGCCAGATGGATTTGACCAAGCCGTAAAATGATTT
>NW_006408556.1:20989868-20993511 GCF_000296735.1 Chrysochloris asiatica
TTTTTTTGAGTTTTTGGTGAAAGTTTACATAGCAAGTTAAGTTCCAATATGACAATTTCCACACAAATTGCTCAGTAACATTAGTTGCATGTATCACAGTGTGTCAACATTCTCTTTAATCGTGTTTTGTTTGCTCTTTTTCCTTGGTGGCAGTCAGATTCCCTGCCCCTTCTCTTCGTGCCATTTCTTTCGAGTAATTGTTCTCTTTCTGTTGGTTTTTAAGAAGGGCAATGGTCTTGTAGGTAATATCTTTTATTTTGTGTGCTATTTTGCTAAAAGGTGATCTCAGCAGAGAGGTTTGTTTCTTGACTTAAAGTGTATCTCAGGATGATAGTTGCAGGGGGTCCTCTCTCCTCTACCATTCCAGTTTGTCTGACTTTTTTTTTTTTTAATAAAAATTTGAGTTTAAAAAAAATACATTGCATTTTTCTCCCATTGTATCTGATACCAAGTATTGTGACTGATTAAAACTATCTCTGGTGGTAGCTAGGCACCATCTAGTTCTTCTTGCCTCAGGGTAGATGGTGTTGTGGCTCCCATAGACTTTTTTCCCCTGAATTTTTGGTTACTTTTCTTGCGTTTCACTACTGGTTAGTAGAAACCCATGGAGTCCTGGCGTGGTGCTGGAGGATAAACACTGGACTGCAACTTTGGTTTGAATCACAAGGCTGGAGGTGCAAGCTCACCAGCTGCTCCTTGGAAAAACCCTATACAGGGTCACTGTGAATTGGAACTGACTTGATGGCAATTCACAACAACAATAATAGCAATAGTATAAACCCATAGTTTCATCACTCAGAAGCATACAGACCCAGATACTACTTACTTAACTAGAATATGAAAAATATTTTTATGGACAATGTTATGCCAACTGACTGAGTTGTCTCATGAGAATATGGTCCTAAATCTTCAAACCCATAAAATCCATGCTGGATGGTGTTTGCCTGTGTCTGAGTAGTATCCACATTTGTTTCTTAAATGACCATGGTGGTTGGTGGTTAAGTGCTGTTGAGGTGGATCTGATTTATAGCACCTGATATGGGATTTCCAAAGAGCAGCTGGTGAGTTTGAACTGCTGACTTTGCAGTTCAAACTAACCTTACAGTCTAGTGCTAATGCTACAGTGCCACACCAGGACACCTCAATGACCATACTTATCTGTATTTATATTTCACATACCTGTATATATTTCTAACTTTTCTGTCCTATGTACACATTTGTACCTACCTGTATACCAATTTGCCTATATGCTCGAGAGATGCTCAGTGGCTTTGGAGGATAACCACTGGATTGTGAGCCACAGAGTTAGTTGTTTCAGGCTTTCTTCTCCCACAAAGACAGCTTTGTAAATGCTAGACAGAGCTCCTATGAGTTGAAACTGAGTTGATGGCACCTAACAACAATAATATGCGCCCAAACATTTATTTGTACTTTGGTTGTACTGTGCTCACTATATCTAATTCTGTGCCATTTTTCCTGTTACCAAAAATAATTCGACTTAACTGTAGAAAGTGTACTTTCCCTACCTCCATCCTCCCTGGCAAGCACCAATTAACATTAATCTCTCTATATTTATCTATTAATTATCTTTTTATAAAAGAGGAATCATACAGTATTTGTCCTTATATGCTTATTACACTTAGCATTATACTCTCCAGAGCCATCCAAGTTATAATGTTTCATGGAATTATTATTGTCCTTTGTTGTTTTCTATAGAATTCCATGGTAAGTATGTACCACAATTTGCTTTCTATACATCCGTTGATGGATACACAGCTATTTCCATTTGTTTGCTATTGTGAATAAAGTGACAATGAACATTGTTGTTGTAGTTAGGTGCCATCAAGTCAGTACGGACTCATAGGGACTTTATACACAGCAGAACAAAACACTGCCTGATCCTGGGCCAACCTCACTATTGTTGCCATGTTTGAGCCCATTGAACATAGGTGTACATTTATATGTTTGTGTTATTATATTAAGGCCAAAATCTGATTGTATATTGTTGCTGTTAAGTGCTTTCAAGTCAGTTCTGACTCTTAGTACCCTGTATAGGGTTTTCTAGGTACATGTTAAGGGTTTAAACTGACAACCTTGTGGTTGCCAGTTCAGTGCTTACCCTACAGCACCACACCAAGACTCTATATTGCACCTGAATTTAGGGACCTTCTCATTAATAAATTTGAAACATTGAACATTAATGACTAAAGACCATAGGAGCTGTAAGATGACATCGAGAACATTAGATGTAAAGAAAGCTAGAGGCCATTAAGAAGACAGAAAAGAAAGAAAAGACCAAAATGGATATCAGAAGAGACTCTGAAACTTGGTGTTGAATGTAGAGAAGCTGAAGTGATTGGAAGAAATGATTAAGTAAAAGAGTAGTTCAAGAAGACAAAGTAAACTTTCATAATGAAATGTGCAAACACCCAAAGGGAAAGAAAACCAAAAGGTAAGAACTCAGTATTTCTTAAGCTGAAACAATTGAAGAAAAAAATTTCGAGACTTGATTTGAAATATTTAAGGATTCTATGAGTAAAACAGGTATGGCAATGTAGGATAAGCACTAGATGGCTAACTACAAGGTAAGTGGTTCAAACCAACAAGCTGCTCCTTGGAAAACCTGACAGGGTCCTCACTGTGAGTCAGAACTGATTTGAAGGCACTTTAAAACAACAACATGAGTAAAATATTGAACACTGTAGGAAGTATTCAAAGAAGATGGAAGGAATACAAAGAAGGAATACAAAAAGTTACTGTACCAAAAAGAATTGGTGAGTGTTTGGCTATTTCAACAGTTAGTAAATGATCAAGATCTGGTGGTACTTAAAGAAGCCCAAGCTGCATTGGCAAAGCTGCATTGGATGCAGGAATTGACAAAATACCAATCAAAATGTTTCAACACATGATGCAGCACTGTAAGTGATCACTAGTCTATACCAAGAAAATTGGAAGACAGCTCTTTGGCCAACTAACTGGATGAGATAAATGCTGTTATTGTTAGGTGTCATCGGGTCGGTACTGACTCATAGTGACCCTATGCACAACAGAATGAAACACTGCCCAGTCCTGGGCTAATCTCACAATTGTTGCCATGGTTGAACCATTGATGCTACTTCTTTGCCAATCCATCTCCCCATGGTCCTGTTTTTCTTTGACCTTCCACCTTACCAAACATGATAGCTTTCTCCAGTTATGGGTCCCTCCTGACAACATATCCAAAGTATGAGAGACAAAGTTTGGCATCCTGGCCTCCAAGAAGCACAATGGCTGTACTTCTTCCAACACAGATCTGTTTGTTCTTTTGGCAGCCCGTGGCACTTTCAATATTCTCCTCCAACACTATAACTCAAATGCATACTTCTCAATGCTGTCCAAAGCTTCTTGTGGTCCACACAGTCAAAGGCCTTTACATAGTCAGTAAAGCACAGGTAAATGTATTTCTGGTATTCTTTGCTTTAAGACAAGATCCAGCAGATGTCAGCAATGATATCCCTCATTCCACGTCTTCTTCTGAATCTGGCTTGAACCTCTGGAAGTTCTCTGTCAATGTATGCTTGCAGCCATTTCTGTATTACCATTAATAAAACTTTACTCGCATGGGATATCAAAGATATTGTTTGATGATTTCCACATTCCATTG
>NW_006408556.1:20995376-21080699 GCF_000296735.1 Chrysochloris asiatica
GATCTTCCTTAAACTGCAGGGTTAAAAATCAAGAAAGCTGTATGTCAGGGTTATTCAATCTGTATGCTGAATAAATAATAAGAGAAGCTGGACTATATGAAAAAGAATGTGGTATCAAGATTGCATGGAAACTCATTAACAACCTGCAATATGCAGGTAACACAAGCTTCCTTACTAAAAGCAAAGAGGACTTCATGTACTTACTAATGAAAATAAAGATTACAGTTTTCAATATGGATTGCATCCCAACATAAAAAAGTATGAATCCTTACAACTGTGCCAATAAACAATATCATGGTAAATGGAGAAATGATTGAAATTGTCAAAGATTTCATTTTACTTGTGTCCACAATCAACAGTCATGTAAACAGCAGTCAAGAGATCAAATGATATATTGCATTGGGCAAATCTTCAAAATACCCCTTTAAACTGGCAAAGAACAAATGTACCACTTTGAGGACTAAGGTAGGTCTGAACCTAGCCATGATATTTTCAATAACCTCATAGGCATGTGAAAGTTTGATACTGAATAAGAAGACTGGAAAAGAATTGATGCATTTTAATTATTGTGTTTTTAAAGAATAGTTAATATACTATGAGTTGCCAGAAGAACAACAACAACAAAAAATCTGTCTTGAGAAGTAGAGCCAAAAGCCTGGGCAGACTTCGTCGTTTATATTTCAGATGTGTTATCAGGAGGGACCAATCCCTGGAGAAGGACATCATGCTTGGTAAAGTAGAGTGCCAGGAAAAAAGAGGACTACCTCAACAAAACGCATTTATACAGTGGCTTTAACATTGGGTTCAAATACAACAATTATTAAAATCAGAGTGTAAAATCATAGGACGTATTCAGACATGTCTTTTAAAATGCATTCTTCCCAATACTTAATCCTTTAACATTTCTAAACAATTTCACCTTCTTTATCAACAAGTGTGTGAGGTGTAATAGATATTTAAATTTCCATTTTACAATTGATAATATGCAAAAGTGTCAAAATCACAGTGTAAATCAGTGCCACAGCTGGGATTTGAGTACAGGCATATTGATGATAGTCCAGTGTCTTTCACACTCTAACAATGGATGGAAAAAATATCCTATGTGCCATTCTTCTTTAACAGTTACACATAGACACTGTAGAGTAAATTTCCTGTTCCTCAGACAGAAGAGAAGCCTTGTAACATATGCATGTCTTGGGCTGGAAGTTAGTCTGGATTCTCCAAGGAAGTGTTTGTCAAGACTACTTTATATTCTGGGTAAGTATAGATTTCCCATCATCCATATTATGTATTTTCTCTTTCAAACTACTTTATTGAAATATAATTGGTATATAAGAAACTACACTTGTATAAAATGTACAATTCGATGTTTTGATGCATTTATACATCTATGAAACTATTTCCACAATCAAGATGGTACACATATCCCTTACTCCCCAAAGTTTCCTTATGCTCTGAAATCTATCCCATGCTGCCTCTTATTCCCAGCCAATCACTGATCTGTTTTTTGTCCCCATAGATCAGTTTGCTTTTTTGAGAGTTTTATATAAATAGAATCACAAAGAATGTATTTTTATTTTGGCTAGCATCTTTCATTTGTAGATTATTTTGCAATTGACCCAGATTAATGTGTATATCTACAGTTTATTCCTTTTTATTGCTGAATATTATTCCATTGTGGAAATCACCACATCTATTTATTCACTCATTTGTTGCTGGATAGTTGGATTGCTTCCAGATTTTGACTATTATATATATTTTTTTCTTAAGTTATTAAGAGATGCCAAGTGGAGAAGAATGGAAAGACTGCTAGATTTTATAACAACCCACTGACAACTTACCTGGAGAGACTAGAGACAATTTGAATCAATACTCCTCAAATATGATTTTGGGGAAAATAATATAGAATCACAGTAATATCTTGCAGGGATTCTCTGTGTTCAGCCAAGAACTTCTGACATCAACAATGATATCTCTTGTTCCATGTCCTCATTTGAATCTGGCTTGCACCTCTGGCAGTTCCATGTGAGTAAAGAAAGAAACCCACAGCCAGCAAGTCAGTTCTGACTCATAGCTACCCTGAAGGGCAGAGAATTGCCTAATAGGGTTTCCAAGACAGTAATCTTTATAGAATCAAACTGCCACATTTTTCTTCAATAGAATGACGTGTGGGTTCACACTACTAAAGTTTTGATTAGCACCAAACTCTAAACAGTACCATCAGGACTTTATATATAGCAATAGACATGTAAAAATAAATAAATGCAATAAAATACTCAGTGCAACAGTAATTAACTGAAGATTTGACTTTTACAATTGATCATTTTATAGTTATATAAACAAATTGATATGAGAATGCAACTAAAATTTTCCTAAATTTTATTCCATGTTAAAATGAATTTTTGCATTGTAAATCTAAATGAACTTATTAAACTAGGAAAATCAAAATTAGACTTTTTTGCTATTTAATTGAAAGACCTAGTAATAGCATATTACCACAGATTAAAGACTTCCTAGAAAAATATTGACTAATTTTAGTTTCCTCTTGAGAAATAAAGACTTGTAAAATTCAAATGCATTTGAGAAATGCAAGTAAAGTTTCAAAAATAATGATTATTTATACATTTTAATCAAGAAAATCGCTTATTAAAGGGAAATAAACTAATGAACATATATTTGAAATGCACATAGTAGAAAACTTGTATCTGGATCAATATTTTCTCTTAAGTGCAGTTTGTTGTTGTCTTTCTTTAGTCTTGACATTTCCAGATTTCTGCTATATCTGGCATTTATATCTCTTTTCTTAGTATGCCACGTAGAGTGTTGTAGTTCCAGTATGCATTTGGGTCTTGGGAGAATTTGAGTTTAGCACAGGTCATGACACTGATTTGGGTGCTAACTTTAAGCAAATTATTTACCCTTTCTAGTATTCAGTACTTGTGGCTAAAATGTGATAAATAATGATATCCAAATCATAGGACTGTTGCAATGTGTAAATGAAACAATTATTCTAAACAACTTAGCACAATTTTTTATATACAGTAAATCCTCAGTAAAAGTCAGATATTATTATTTTTATTATCTGGATGTATTGTTGTTGTTGTTGTTAGGTACCATCGAATTGGTGCTGACTCATAGCAATCCTATGCACAGCAGAATGAAACACTGCCCAATCCTGGTCCAACCTCACTACTGTTGCCACACTTGAGTCCATCAATGCTGCCACTTGGTCAATCCATTTTCATTAGGGGTCTTCCTCTTTTTCTCTGACCCTCCACCTTACCAAACATGATATCCTTCTCCAGTGACTGGTCACTGCTGACAATATGTCCGAAGTATGAGAGATGAAGTTTGGCCATCTTGGACTCCAAGGAGCACTCTGTCTGCACTTCTTCCAAAACAGATCTATTGGTTCTTTTGGCAGTCCATGGTACTTCTAGTATTCTCCCCCAACACCACAATTCAAAGGCATCAATTATTCTACACGCTTCCTTATTCACTGTCCAGCCCTCTTATGCATATGAGGTTATTGAAAACACCATGGCTTGGGTCAGGCGCATCTTAGTCCTCAAGCTGACATCTTTTCTCTTCAACACTTTAAAAAGGTCTTGTGCAGTAGATTTGCCTAATGCAATATGTCATTTGATATGTTGACTGCTGCTTCTGTGAGTGTTGATAGTTGATCCAAGAAGATTGAAGTCCTTGACAACTTGAATCTTCTCTCCATTGGTCCAGTGGTGAGGATTTTTGTTTTTTTTACACTGAGATGTAATCCATACTGAAGGATTGGACCAGTGTGAGACCAATAGTCTTTTTTATACTGAATATACACATAACTATGATGAGTGGACAAAGCACCACATTGTAGACCAGGAAAACAAGTTTTTGCCACATCTATAATAGTAGTGAACTGTATGAGATGATGTCCATTAGCCCTATTTAATCTTTAAAATGAGATGGCTGGAGTATCCACTTGATTTCCTAAGTATTCTTTGAGGAGTCATAGATATTCAAGGAATTCTCCAGATGAGGATCACTGAATGGGAGGAAATGCTGAGATGATGAGATGAATCACCACTCTCTATACTTTTGTTTTAATGAGAACAACCAAGTTAATTTATGTTTTAGTTTGGGTCTCCTTAAAGAATTGCATCCCACAGCTATGTAAGTTTGACAACCACTAAAACCAAACCAAACTCATTGCTGTCAAGTTGATTCCAACTCTTAGAAACCCTACAGGGCAGTGTATAACTGACCTATAGAGTTTCCAAGGTTTTAATTTTTATGGAAGCAGATGGACATATATTCCTCCCATGGAGTATCGGGTGGGCAGAACCATCAAACTTTTGGTTAGTAAATGAGTTCTTCAAATACTGTGTCACCAGAGCTACTTTGAAAATGAGTGGATTTCATGATTTCTAAGTCTTCTTTACCTATATAGCTTTTAAATTTTCTTTGACTGTTTATAAGCTTTGGATTGGATTAATAACATCCAAAACATTTCTTGAATATATCTAGAAATGAAAATGATGATATTTTTATTGTTAAACCCCAAGTCAAACCAATTGTTATCAAGTAGATTCCAAGTCATAGTGACCCTATGTAGAGTTTCCTAGACTGTAAATCTTTACAGGGTTAGACAGCCTCATCTTTTTCCTGCTGAGCTGAAGAAAAAATTCAAGCCTTGAGATACAATTGAAAGAGTCAATGGGCAAAATATTTTACAAAATAGCACCAAAAGAAGATAGGAGGAATATACATAGTCGCTATGCCAAAAAAGAATTCATCAATGTTCAACTATTTTAGGAGGTAGGATATGATCAAGAACTGACAGTATTAAAGGAATAAGTTCGATCTGCACTGAAAACACTGGTGAAAAACAAGGCTTCAGGAATTGACAGCACACCACTTGAGATATTTTAACCAATGGATGCAGCCCTGAAAGCCCTTGCTCTTCTATAGGTATAAATTTGGCCAACTGACTGGAAAAGACCCATATTCATATCCCTTACAAAGAAAGGTGATACTACAGAATGCGGGAATTATCAAACAAGATAGTTAATGTTAAGGAGCTCTGGTAGCGTAGTGGTTACGAATCGGGCTATGAACCTTAAGGTCAGTGGTTCGAAACTACCAGCTGCTCCGCGGGAGAAAGATGAGGCTTTCTACTCCCGTAAAAATTTACACCCTCGGAAACCCTGTACAGGGTCGCTATGGGTCGGAATCGACTTGATGGCACTTAACAACAACAACATAGTTAATGTTACACACAAGTAAAATTTTGCTGAAGATAAGTTCAAAACATTTGCAGCAGTACATTAATATAAATCTAATAGAAATTCAAGTCAGATTCTGAGCAAGGGTTTAATGAGGGATAATCATTGTTGACATCCAGTGGATCTTGGCTGAAAGCAAAGAACGCCACTGTGTTTACCTGTGTTTTATTGACTTTGTAAGGCATTTGATTGTGTGGATCAATTATAGATAAAATTGCAGAGCAATTGAGTTCTAGGAGACTTAATTGTACTCACGTGGAACTGTACCTAGACAATAAGGCAGCCATTTAAGCAGAACAAGGGGATACTGCATGGTTTCAAGTTATGAAAGGCATACATCATAGTTGTATCCTTTCATAGCACTTATTCAATCTATGGAATCCTGGTGTGGTGCTGTAGGGTAAGCATTGGACTGCAAGGTCGGTTTGAATGAAAGATCAGTGGTTCCTGCTCACCAGCTAGTCCTCAGCAACTCTATACAAGGTTGCTATGAATCCGAACTGACTTAATGGTATTTATCAACAACAACAACACTTAATCTGTATGCTGAGGAAATAATCTAAGAAACTATACGAATACAGGATTAAGATTGGAGGCAGATTCATTAGCAACCATGGCATTATATAGTCTCAGGTTTATAAAATATCTTGAGGATTGTGATAGAAACTTGTTTGCTGAAAGATTTGAGGACTTGAAGCACTTACTGATAAAGATGAAAAACTACAACCTTCAGTATGGATTACACCTCAGCATAAGAGAACAAACATTCGCACAACTGGACCAATAAACATCATCATGCTAAATGAAGAAAAGATTAAAATTGCCAAGGATTTTATTTCTTTGGGATCCACAATAAATGTTCATGGAAGAAGTAGTTTAGAAATCAAATGATATATTGCATTGAGCAAATGTGCTGCAAAAAAATACTTTAAAATGTTAGAGAGCAAAGATGTCACTTTGAGAACTAAGGTATCCTGAGCCAAATCACAGTGTTTTCAATACCTCATATGCATGTGTAAGCTTTGCAGCAAATAAGAAATAACAATAAGAATTGATGCATTTAAATTATGGTTCTTGTGAAGAATATTGAATATAACATGGACTTCCAGAAAATGAAAACAAATTTGTGTTGGAAGAAACACCATCACAATGATCCTTAGAAGTGATAAAGGTAAGACTTCATCTTGCATATTTTGGAAATATTATAAGGAGGGGCCATTCTCTGGAGTAAGACACCATGCTTTTCCAAGTAGAGGGTCAGCGAAAAAGAGGAAGACCCTAAGTATGATGGAATGATATAGTGGCTGCAACAATGAGCTCAAATAGCAACAATTGTTAGGATGCTGCAAGATGGGGCAGTGTTTCCTTCTGTTGTACATAAGGTTGCTATGAGTCAGAACCAAATCTACATCACCTAACAACAACAACAACAAGTGAATGGTGGACAGTCACTGGGATTTCATGAATATCAATTTTGTGAAATTGATATTTTATTGTCCAAATTATGCTTATATTTGATATTTGGTGCTTATAGAGAAAAATCTTGTCAATAAAAATATTTCCTGGATTTAGTTACCTTTGGAGCTATTCATATCCTATTTTGAGTAGCTAAAGTCCTGGTGTGGTCCTGTGGGACCACAAGGAAAGTTTGAAACACAAGGTCACCAACCACTGCTTGGAAACCCTATACAGGGTCACAATGAGTCAGAACCGACTACAGCACTAAACAACAACAAGATTAAAATATATTCAAATAATGAAAATAAGAATTGCTGTCCACTCTAAGATATAGCTCAAACTTGGAAGTAAAATTGTTGTTGTTGTTAGATGCCATCAAGTTGGTTCCAACTCTAAGCAACCTTATTCACAACAGAAAGAAATACCACCTGATCTTGTGCCAATCTCACAAGCCCTGTTATGCTTAAACCCACTACTGTGCCACTCCATCTCATTACAGGTCTTCCTCTTTTTCGCTGACCCTCCACTTATGAAGTATGATGTTCTTCTCCAGGGACTGGTTCCTCCTAATAATATGTCCTAAATATGAGAGACATGTCTTGCCATCCTGGCTTCTAAGGGGTATTCTGGCTGTACTTCTTCCAACACAGATTTGTTTGTCTTTTGGCAGTCCATGGTACTGTTAATATTCTTTTCTAACACCAAAACTCAAATGCAAAATTAAGTGATAGATAATAAAAAATGGAACCATTAAAGTTTCCCAGTAAATAGCTTATTGTATCTTATGTTCTTTTTGAATACTTACAGGTCTAGATACAGATTTCTTGAAATGAAAACAAGCTGTGTACCTCCATAACAAGTTGCGTGTTAAATAGCATTTCTGCTATTTTTGTCCAGAATTGGTCTGACAAAAAAGCTTATTTATCTTCCTTTCAGTTGAGAACCTGCTTCCTTCCTTTCAGTAATGAGGTTGGCATAACTAATGGGAACTCAGTCCAGATTTCTAATGTACACTTGGAGAGGGCTTTTCAAACTGCAGGGTCTCTGAATCGTGGTTGCCAGTCTGGACCACTTCAATCCTTAAAGGGACACCTACTTTGAGTGTCAAGAGTTACTATTATGACAGGACATGTTGTACTGGGCCCCCCTAAAATGTGGGCAGTTTAGACATGCTTGGAATACTGATCTTCTAGAATTTGGTGTCATGACTATTTGTACTTTCTACTTTATGGGTGCGATCCAACTGTGCTTGTTTCTGTTCCATGCCTTACCATGGATGCAGGGCATCAATTACAAAGGATAACAGGAACATGAGAGAGGCAGGTTAGCTGAAAAGGAAAACCACTGGAATGGAATGGAATGTAGAAAATTCTAAACATAATATTTACGAGTTAGCACAGGACTCTAGTGAGTACCACCTATTTCAGCCACTTTTTTTCTCACCATAAGCAATACAGTTTTGAATCCAGAACAAAGGTAAAGGATTATTGCCTATGGTATGGGACACAGGGTTTCTGTATTCAGTTTTGTCACCACTTCATTACATGGCACAATGTAAACTCATTGGCTTCATTCTCCTTTATGAAGAATCTTCAAGATTTCTGTTTTAGTTCTAAAGTCATAGGATAGTACAGTGATAATGCTACTTATTTTTTTAAATATTCTCTAAGAATCAGAGAGATGATGAATACAAATCAGTCTCCACTCTTCAAGGGAAAGACATTTTAAATGTAGTGAAAAACCAATACATAGACATAAAAGAGACATAAACAGAGTACTGGTGTGGCACTGTAGATAAGCACTGGACTGGTAACCACAAGGTCAGTGGTTCACACCTACCAGTTGCCCCTTAGAAACCCTACACAAGATCACTTTGATTAAGAACTGACTCAGCAGCACTTAACGACAAAAACAGACACAAATGATACACACAACAGAAACGAATTACCTATTTTACTGTTTACTGATGTTATACTAATTTGATGTTTATAATCTCTGATTCATATAAATCCATTGTTTTTATGTTGTAAAGACATATGAGGGTAAGCCAAAATGTTTTTTGCTTCTAGAGTTTATACGTACATGGATTTATTCCAAAGAAAATGTGTTTAAACATGTCTCCACAATCAGTAAATGACTGCAGACAAGTTCTCAAGACCTGCAATACACTTTGATGGTTTTGTTAGGATGACTTTTAAAATAAGAATACTTTTGTTCCATGGTAAAAAAAAAACAAAACAAAAAAAAAAACAATTTTGAGGCCAGGACTAATATCAAATTTTTAGCAAAACTCAAGTGGATATCTTTCCAAGTCATTGAAGCTTTGCAAAGAAATTGTGAGAATGCTGCCTTACATTAAACAAAGTTTTTAGATGGATCAAGCATTATTAGGAAAGTCTGAAAGACCCCAAAGATGAGCCAAGAGAGAGACAACTATCAATTTCCAGAAAGAAAGAAAAGATGAATGAAGTTTAGAAACTAGTGGAAGATCACAGATTTACCATTGATATGATAGCTACTGAAGTTAGGATCCTACATCTTATACGGCTTGGCATTTTCAAATTGAAGTGAATATCTTGCCCTCAGCAAGTTTTTTTGGCTTCATTGGTTCAAAAAATGATGTACGACAATCGTCTAGCTCAAAGAACTGGTCTTGCTAGCTGTCTTTTAAGCAAGATCAAAGCTAATGAACATGTTTCTATGGAACAAATCATAACATAACCAGGGTTGAATCTTGGATTTGCCAATGTGATCTAGAATGCAAAGTCTAATCAAAACAGAGACTTCCAAGAGGATCTGCCAGGCCAGATAAATTCAAGGCAGGGAGGTTAATTCAGAAGGTTATGGTAGTGGTTTTTATTTTAATTCCCAAAAGGTAATCTTGATAGATTTTCTCAAAGGACACAGGATTGTCATGGAGACTTATTATGAAGTTTTAAGAAAACTGAAATCTGCATTGGTAAGAAAAAGGTCAGGAAAAATGTGCTTAGGAATTTTTTTCTATCACATCAGTGTATGTACTCATTCTTTGGAGGTGGTAAGGGCTGTCCTATGAGAATTTCATTGGGAAATAGTACACAATCTACCTTAAAGCCCAGATCTTGCCCCTTCAGATATTTCTTTGTCCAAAATTCAAAGAACATTTCAAAGAAATATGATTGGAGTCTCTTAAGGATGCCCAAACCGTCATTTTGACATGGTATAGATTGAGTGCAGAATTCTTCAGGGAAGAAGATGGAAGCACTGCCTTCAGGAGTGTATAGACCTAGATGGAAGATATGTTGAAAAACAATAGCTTCAAATTTGGATATTTTTGTTCAATAAAGGTTTCTATAGCTTTGTGGAGTTCTGGTGTGGCACTTCAGGAGAATGCACTGGGTTGCAAGGTCAGTTTGAACCACAAGGTTGGCAGTTCAAACTTACCAGCTGCTGCATGAAACCCCTATTCAGGATCGTTATGAGTTGGAACAGACTCACTGGCACTTAACAACAACAACAACAATTACAGTAATCATGCTGTATAAACAACATCGATGTTCTGTTGCCAAATTACCCATCACCATAGAAACTTTATGTTTAATACAAAAAAGACAGATTTACTTCTAATCTCTGACTCCAATGATGACCTACAGTTGGAGGTTCATATAGGAAATTGTTTGAAGTTGTCTCAGAGGCTTATATTCCAAAGTACTGAGGTAATGCTTACTAAGTTGCTGATGCATTGCTCCATTAAAAAAAAAAATTTTTTTTTGTATGTTTGACTCATTGTATTGAAAGATGAAATTTATTTATAAACATAATAGCATGATATCATAGACTCTGAGGTTTATAAAGCAAATCTGGGATCATCTGGTAAAATCTTTATTTTGCATTCGATTATCTTCTCCCATATTCCCCTAAGTGGTTATTCATTCTATATTGAGAACAGTACTCAAAATGATCTAATGTTCTTAGACACAGCATGGAGGCTTCTGTGGGATAGTGGTCTCTGGAGATGGGTCTGGAATACTGTCTCTACACATCTCACCTTTCAGGACTAGTTCCAATTTTAAGTACTATACCCCAAGCCTAATTATGATTCATGCATACTGACCCACCTTTTAAACTCAGCACATCTTTTAGATGGATTCTAACCCAGTTTTGGAATCCTGTTAGGAGGGTGTGTCTTCTTTCTAAGTTTTCTCCCACTGCACATTGTTATGACCATATTCTCTGATCAGTTAATATTGTGTGATGACTCCAGGTTTTCAAGAATATTTTTGCTTTATTTAGGGATTTATTTCTCTAGGTAGTGAATGTCTTCTCTCCACTGTACGGTCTCTGGTGCATCCCATCAAATGGTTTGTGACTATTACACTCTCTAGATTAAGGTACTATTAGGGTTTGATTTAACACTCAGTGTATTTTGTTGATAAATAAAAAAATACAGAGTCAAATATAATAGTGTTTTATCATAGATTTCCAGTTCATTAGAGCATTTCATGATTCACATAGGTAAATCCTTGTTCATTACTTGAATCTCTCCTTTCTTATACCTCTAAGTGTCCATTCATTTTATATTTATAATATTCCTAGGTATTATATGATGGAAATAATCATCACAAGGACTTTTACTCTATAAAAAGTTCATTTATTTGTTTTTTATTTCCTAACTTTTTTGTATTTCATGCTAGAATTCTTCAAGAGCAGCAATGAACTTGGTATTTTTGCTACTAGGTTATACTAGGAGTGAAGCTTATGTAAGTAGGTATCCTGATGGAGAATTTAGAATATAGTTTATTTTTACACAGATTTAACATATCCTGGAGTTTTCAGGTGGACTTTTATGATGCAAACAGCTCTCTTGCATAAGTAGTTTTTCTGTTAACAAGCGAACTTGAATTCCCCCAATAAGCAATTTCTGTTAGTGGCTATAGAAAGGAAACTCAATACCACACACTGATTTGATTATCTTCAACTGCAAGGCAAACCTGGTGAAACGCACTATTCTTCAGGATGAATGTGACCAGGAAGACCATAATTGAAACAAACAATTGTTGGTATACCGCTTATAAAATTGAAAACAATTTGGAACTTCTAAACTTCAAATGATATCCATATTGGAAGTGAATTAGGGGATGGAAAACATGCTCAAATTTTTGTTGCATTTAGAATTAGATACAGATATTGAAACCTTCTAGACATAAATGGGAAAATGAATAAAATATATATTAAATTGTAATACATCATTAAAATAATGAATATAGATTGTAAATGTCTAACACCTGGAGAAAATTAGATTGGTCACAATTGAGTGAACTTTAATGGAAATTTGATATTTTCTGTGCAGTGTAATTCCTTGCTCTGTCCTTCTATTAGCAGAATCCTTCTTTCCAGTCATGGTATCCCATTTCCCAAGCAACTATCATTGTTTTAGCCACAGGCACAAGGTCAAAACCAGGCCAATTAGAATCATTTCCTACATTTTGCCTTTTCAGAAATTGATGTAGATGACTGTTTCTCCATACCTCCCACCCTTTAAAATAGTAGTTTAGAAGAATATGAGCCTAGAGTTATCAGAGTAAATGAAGCCCATAAAGAGATGTAGCTGAATTTGGTAACAGAAAGATTGAGAGATTATCCAAACTCAGCTTAAGGTTTGATATCCTGTCTAACCTGGTCCCAGCTTATTCTTACTGTTCTGTGTCCCCTTGCTGGAGGTTATGTACATGCACATGTACACACAGGTATATACACATTTTTTGTTCTTTTTTATTTTTACACGATTTTTAAGTTGTTCATCTATCACTTGGAATAGAGAATTCTGAACAAAAGCCCCAGAAAAAAATGGCTACATCATATGCAAATTAGCAATCTAGAGTAATTTACCATGGTCATCAAATCAGTTAGGGAGAATGGATAGATCAGTGGTACAATTCTCACCTTCCATATGTGAGACCCAGGTTTAAATTTCTGACAACACTCTTCATGTAAAGCCACCTCTGGTCTGTCGGTGGAATCTTGGGTATTACTATGATGTTGAATAATTTTCAGTGAAGCTTCCAGACTAACACAGGCTAGGAAGAAAGGCCAGGCTGTATACTTCCAAAAATCAGCCAATGAAAACCCTAAACAACATAGTGGTCCAGTCTGTACACACCTATGGGGATGGCCCAAGACTGGACAACATTTTGTTCCACTGTTTATGAAATCATCATGAGTCAGAGATCAACTCCACAGCAGATAATAACAACATAACAAGTGTATAAGTAATCAAAAGAATTTAAAAGCTTAAACCTTCATATGAGACAGACTATTGTTGGATTAGGTAAAAAGGTTAAGAAGAGAAAACTAGAACAAAAACAAACAAACAAACAGCAATTGCTACCTAAATACTCTTTTCAAGAGGTGCACCTCAAACAAATGACATGTAATGTAAGAAGAAGAGATGTAAAAATATACCAAGAAAATATGTATATTAAAAACTGGCCTAGAGATTTTAATACATTAAGAAAAATAGAGCTCAATGTGAGTATTATTTGGATAACGAGGCTTATTTTATTAGGATACAGTCCCATTTTGCTAAATAGTTAGGAGCCTTTTTTCTCCTTACCACATCAATTAAAAAAGTGCAAACCAAATCTGATAAAACATGTAAGAAATAATAAAGACCTACCCATAATCAGAAAATTTAATACTTCCTCTTAGAAATCATCACATTAAGTGGATGTAACCCCAATGTGAGCAAACATGACTCATGTGGTGTAGTCATAAAGCAATTATATTTTTGCCTGTCATTGCCCTTTTACATTTTTTTAGTAGACAAATTTCTTTCCCTTTTCTATTTTAAGGTAAATTGGACTGTCTCATGATTTCTACTAAGGTAATAATTCCTCTGTTTATTTTAGGTTACCAAATACAGTATCAATTTTGTAATTCAAATGTCCATACCTACAAAAGAATGCAGCTTTCTCTAGTGTCCCTTCTAGGTCTTACTGAAGTCAACAGCTACAGAATTAGAGTGTCTACTCCTTCTCATTGTCCAGTTAATTGACTCCTCCAGATATAGGGCTTGAATGGATAGAGGAGGACACTGGGAGATAAAAGGTGAAGAGGTCTTACTTGACTGAAATTGTGATGCTTTCTTCAGTTGATAGGTGTATAATAATAATGATTCTTTCATTTGAGGGCATTTTTTAATGGATTTCCTTCTGGTGGTAGAATACAAATCTACTCTGGATTGTGTGAGTATCTGACACATTCTTGAGGCACCCACTGGATCTTGCCTAACTTGTTTCTGTTGGCATTCCTTCTTGCAAAAAAAAGACTTCTTGGGTGAATCTACATCAATCCTATGCTATCCTTTATAAATATCTGCCCCATAGGTATTACAAGTATTTTTTCTAAGATGTTTTTGAAGAACAGTTTCTACTAAAAACTTTAGGCCTCTACATTGCATTCATAAAAGTCATGTAAACCTGTACAAGGGGACTTCAAAAATTTCATGCAAAAATATCTTATCTTTCAATTCCATTTTCCCATGAGCTTTTTGAAGCTCTCTTGTATGTGGCAAGTTAGCTTCATAGTCTTGACTCAAATCATGGTCCATTGTCTCCTTCTAACTGAAGGGTGTACAGGTTACATTCTGAGAAAACAACAACAACAACAAAAACCCACCAGTTGCCATGTAGTCGATTCTAACTCATGGTGACGCCATGTGTGTCAGAGAAGAACTGTAGGAATTCAGTAGTTGATTTTCAGAGACAGATTGCCAGACATTTGTTTTAAGTTACCTCTGGATACACTTGAGTTTCCAATCTTTCAGTTAGCAGCTGAGTTCATTAACCATTTGTACCACCCAGAGACTTACATTCTGAGTGGTCTTCTCAAATCTGTTGCCTCAAATACTCTCTTCAGAGACATGGTGTTGGTTGGAGGTTAGCACACTCTCAATTCTTCTTTGGTATGGGAGAAAGAGACTCAAAAAAGAGTTTACACTAAGGAAGTGCTCCACAACAATCCGTCCCCCACCCCCTAATTCAACTCTTGATCCTTTATTATCCTAAGTGTAACTGAGGGGACTTAACAGTTATCTAAAGTTTACAATGTATCCCCATGGTACACAGGGTTGATAGGGATGGGCAACGTAGACATTGGTTCCTAAAATGGGGCTTGTTTTTGTTATTGTTGTTAAGTGCCTTCAAGTCAGTTCTAACCCATAGCGACCCAGTTTAGGGTTTCCAAGGAGCAGCTGGTGAAGTCAGGGAAGTACTACAAGAGCAATCAAATATGATTGATATAACATTGGAAACAATTCAAACCCTGCAAAAAAGAGGTCCAGATGATTAATAATAAAAGCTCAGAAATGGACAACACACTGAAAAGGGAAAGGAGCAGAATAGAAGAGATGGAAGCCAGAATTAATGAGCTGGAAGACAAATCTCTCAATACTGCTAAGATAGAAGAGCAAGCTGAAAAAAGAATTAAAAATCTGAAGAGAGGTTTTCATGCTGGATCATATGAAGAGGAACAACTTAAGACTTATTGGCATTCCAGAACAGGAAGAATCAGAGAAGTTCACAGAGGAGATAGTTGAAGAGCTTCTGGAAAAAAATTTCCCTAACATCTTAAAAGATAAGAAGATAAACATTCAAGAACCTGAACGTACCTCAGGAAGGATAGACACCAAAAGAAAGTCACCAAGACATATAATAATCATTTAGTAATCAATCTCTCCAAAATCAAGGGCAAGTAGAGAATACTAAAAGCAGCTAGGGAGAAGAGAAGTGTCACCTATAAAGGCAAGCAAATCAGATTAAGCTCTGACTATTCAGCAGAAACCATGCAGGCAAGAAGACAATGGGGAGACATACACAAAAGCCTACAGGAAAAAAACCTGCCAACCAAAAATTGTCTATTCAGCAAAACTATCAATCAAATATGAAGGTACAATCAAAACATTCCACTATAAACAGAGAGATTTTATCAAACCCAATCCAGCACTTCAAAACATCCCAAAGGGAGTTCTTTGGACTGAAAACCAACAAGAACAGACAACAACCAGAAATTGACAGGCATGGCCATGCCACCTGGAACTCAGTCAACAGATTGCAGAGTCCAGACCAGAACAAGACTACAACAACAAATTTAAATGAGCTGGGAGTTCAACCGAAGATTAAAATTATATCTATGTCAAAGGGATAAACATAGCAACAGAGATCCATGTGGTGTGGATGTCAGGTAGATTACAGGGTACAATAGATTCTCTTAAATAGAGAGAAAAGTTGGTAACCACACAGAAAGTTAATACTTCACAACTTACCATGAAAATGAACTTCTAAGCAGAACATGAAAACTAAGACAAAACCAACAAGAAATAGCACAAAAAACACAAACCCAACACAAGAAGACATGCAGATCAAAATAACAAACAACACTACCAAAAAAGTAACATAATGGCAGCAATTAATTCATACCTATCGATAATGACATTGAATGTCAATGGCTTGAATAGACCAGTGAAGAGACAGAGAGCGGCAGAATGAATGAAAAAACCAGACCCTTCAATATGCTGCCTGCAAGCGACACACCTTACACACAAAGACAAAAACAGACTAAAAATTAAAGGATGGAAAACAATATACCAAGCTAACTGCAACAATAAACAAGCAGGACTGGCAATACTAATCTCAGACAAACTAAACTTTAAGATAAAAACCAGCATAAGAGACAAAGAAGGACACAATCTCATGATCAAAGGGTCAATTGTGCAAGACAACATGACCATAATAAATATATACGCTCCCAATGAAAGAGCATAAAAATACATGAAGCAAACCTTACTAGAATTGAAGGAAGAAATAGATAAATCTACAATTATAGTGGGAGATTCTAATATGCCACTTTCAAAAAGGGACAAAACAACCAGAAAGAAACTGGACAAAGTTACAGAGGAACTAAACAGCACAATCAACCAACTTGACCTCATAGACGTGTACAGGGCATTAAACCCAATAACAGCACAATATACTTCCTTCTCCAGTGGACATGGAACATTTTCCAGAATTGACCATGCATTAGGTCACAAAGCAAGCCTCCATAAATTTACAAACATCAAAATTCTACAAAGCATCTTTTCAGACCACAGTGTTATAAAACTAGAAATCAACAATAAGAAGACCAAGAAAATAAAGTCGAGTACATGGAAACTGAACAACACCCTGCTGAAAAGTGACTGGGTAAAAGAAGAAATTAAACATGAATTCACAAAGTTCCTAGAAAGAAATGAGAATAAAAACACAACACACCCAAATCTTTGGGACATAGCGAAAGCAGTGCTGCGAAGACAATTTACTGTGATAAATGAACACATACAAAAAGAGGAAAAAACCAAAATTAACACATTAACACAGCATCTCCAACAATTAGAAGCGGACCAGCAGAGGGAACCTACAGTCACCAAAAGTAAGGAAATAAAAAAGATAAGGGCCTAAATAAATGAGATAGAAAACAGAAAAACTGTAGAAAGAATCAACAGGACAAGAAGCTGGTTCTTTGAAAGGATTAATAAAACTGACAAACCATTGGCAAAACTAACAAAAGAAAAGAGGGAAAGGACATAAATAACTCACATTAGAAATCACATGGTCAATGTCACAATGGAACCAAACAAAATCAAAAGGATAATAACAGAATACTAAAGTTTGACACATACCTACATTGATAATTCTTCACTGTGAGGCTACCACCTAATCTTGAGAAGTTTTTAGTGTTTATGAGTCTCAGTCCAAATCCATTTTAACACCCTATTTTATAAGCGATTATGAAAAATACTTCAATAACAAAGTATTGTTTCATTCTCTCTGTGTCTCTTACACTCCTAATTGATTCTCAGAGAAACAGCTTTAAATGCATTTACTAGAAAATAAAAGATGTAAATAACTATATTAAGAGTTTATTTTGAGATGTTAGAAAAGAATTCCAAGAGGATATAGAGAGAAGGAACGAATAATCATAAAATTAGGCTTTATAATCTATAAATTCAAACAAAAGTTAATGTAATTTAAAATAACAAAAAGTGAGTTTTATGGAACATATTTACAAGTAAAATATTTAAAACATTATCAAGCTTGGTTAGAAAGAAAAAAAGGAATTCACTAAACAATCCACATTACAGATGTTGAAAAAATGAAAAATACACCAACCGCTCTTTGGGAACCTTATACCAGGCTGCTAGGAGTTGGAACTGACTCACTGACACGTAAAAACAACAATAACATGTACATATTTCAACTAACGTATTTGAAAATCTAAATGAAATAACCATTCATTTTCTAGGAAAATGCAAGTTATGAAAAAAACCTGAAGAACAATTAAATACCTTAATCAATAAAATAAAAATAATGAAAAAGTATTAAAAGCAACACTGTTTTAAATGACAAGCTAAGCAAACCCTATCAAATGTAAAGGACTTAAGAGCTGTCTAGTTCTGGTAGCAGAGTGGTTACGAATCGGGCTGTGAGCCGGAAGGTCAGCAGTTCAAAACTACCAGCTGTTCCGCGGGAGCAAGATGAGGCTTTCTGCTCCCCTAAAGATTTCCATCCTTGGAAACCCTGTACAGGGTCTGACTATGAGTCAGAACCGACTCCACGGCACCTAGCAACAACAACAACAACAATAATTTCTTATTATTGGGTAGTGCAGAGGCTCCATGCAATAAGCATTGAACTGCCAACAGCAAGGTTTGTGGTTCAAGCCCACCAGTTTTTCCTCTGCAAGGAAAACGTGAGGCTTTCTGCTCCCGCAAAGATTTGAAGTATCAGAGACCTTTATAGAGGGTCTCTATGAGTCAGAACCAACTTGACGACATTTAACAACAACAATTCTTATTACTTAAGTTGCTTCAAAGTATAAATAGAAGAGAAAATCTTCCTTATTTATCACAAAGCTATTATAATACCAATCATTTTAATATAAAAATATTACACACAAAACAACTAGTAATAACCCAATGTCACATATGAACATATACATAATTTTGTTAAAATCAGCAAATTGGGCCCTTATTGTATCAACAGAAAAATATAAACAAATATATTTACCCTAGGCCTGCAAATATGATTCATCAGTAATAAACGTCTTTAGTTTATAAAGACAGGTATTTCAAATAATGGGAGAAAGACTTGCTTGTCAGTAAATGGTTTAAAACAGGAGCATTGTATCTCTGTAGTATAAGCACAGGACTTCAAACCACAAAGTTGGCTGTTCAAGCCCACCAGGCATTCGGGGAAGAAAGAGGAAATTTTCTGTTCCCACAAAGATTTGCAGCCTCAGAAATTTTATATAGCAGGATTTATTGTTGTTGTTGTTAAGTGCTGTTGAGTTAGTTCCAATGCATAGCAACCCTGTCTAGGGTTTCCTCGGAGAATCTGGTGGGTTTGAACTGTCGACCTTGCAGTTCACGCCTACCTGTGGTCCAGTGCATTATCCAGTAGCACCACACCAGAACTCCAACAGGGAACCTTTGATTCTGCCCACATTTATAATATCATTCAAGAGCCATATAAAATTATCAATTTAAAAATTAGCCTTCTATATTGGTCAACCATTTAATTAACTCACTTCTAATGTGATGATTGAGTCCTAGTGTGGCGCTGTGGGTTAATGCGCCAGACTGCAAAGCCGTTTGAACAGCAAGGTCGGCAGTTCAAATTCACCAGCTACTCCTTGGAAACCCTATATGGGGTCACTATGGGTCGGAATCGACTAGATGGCATTTAACAACAACAATAACAACAACCTCTGCCATACTGTGGTTGGTATTTATCTGTGTATCTATGGACACAATTTGCATTAAAGAAGTCTGGGCAAGTTTCCTCTGTCCATAACTCTCCTTGAGTTCGAATGATAAGAGACATTCTCTTCTTGTTTCCTCAGGCCTATAAATAACTACTTTTTATTGTTGCTAAAATCTAAGTACTTCCTCATCCCTTATTATTTCCCTTTACCCAGCCCACACTATGTGTTTTCTGCTAGGACCACAACTGAGATTCAAGCTATGGAATACCAGTCCACTTTATATAATGTGAGGCCGAACTTTATCACTGATATGAAAACAATTGCACAATGCATGTACTAGGTTTTTAAAAAAATCAAACAAGCATGAATGCATAATTTATCAGAATAATTGATATCATTGTGTTTGGTTTAGTGTTATTCTTCACATTTTGATACTCAAACGCATAGTGCATTATTGTAGGAAATAGAATGAAATTAAATATATAATCTATATTTGGATAGTTGCTTAAAAGAACTTTAAGTGTCAAGACATGGAAATGACAAACTTAGATAACCTATGCCATTCCAAGAACAGCGTTCTGACATTAGTGCAAGCCCTCCTTCTGTTCTAGAACCCCACTGGAACGCCACTGCTCATGTGCAGCTGTGTGGACTCTACTATTACCAAGTATCATACACTCTGATTCCTTCAATTATTGTCGTCGTTAGGAACCATTGCATCAATTTTCAATGTACAGCAATCTGATTTGACAGAATGGAACTGTCCCTTAGGGTGTCCTAGGCTGTAATCTTTATGGATTTAAATCCCCAGGTCTTTCTCCTGTACAGCTGCTGGTGAGTTACAACTACCAAACTCTCAGCAGCCAAGCATTTAACTACTGTGCCACTACGGCTTCTTCCTCTAATTATTATAACAGTTTATAATTTGATGATCAAAAAACAGACTTGACACAGTGGTTTCAATAATTAGAAAGTTCTGGTATTTCAACTACCAGATACCAAGGGCTACCAGAAAAAGCAACACATCTGTGTTGGAAGAAGCGTAGCCAGAATGCTCCTTAGAAGCCAGGATGGCTAGACTTCGTCTCTCATACTTTGGACATGTTATCAGGACATCATTCTTGGTGAAAAGGAGGGACAGTGAAAAAGAGGAAGACCCCCAATGAGATGGATTGTCACAATGACAGCAGCAATGGGTTCAAATGTAACAATTTGAGGATGACACATTACCAGGCAGTGGCTCATTCTGTTTCATTATTATGTGCTGAGTCAGAACCAATTTGACTGCACCTAACACAACAACATAATCTGATAATCAAAAAACAGACTTAATAAAATGGTCTCAATAATTTAAAAGCTCTCTTGTTTCAACTCCCAGATAAAATACTTAATCTAAAAACTAAACCCACTGCCATTGAGTTGATTCTTAGTCACGACCTTATGTAGGGTTTCTGAGGCTACAAATCTTTACAGGAGAAGACAGCCTCATCTTTCTCCCGTGGGTTTGAACTTCTGGTGGATTTGAACTTCTGAACTCATGGTAAGTAGTCATAGAGCTCCTTCCCAGATAAAATATCTTCTGCCATACATGAATGCTTATAAAATGTATTGTACTGTATATATCATAATATGAATGACAATAATCCCGGGTATGAAGTGGGTTTATAGTTACTTCTTAATTTGTTGTTAACTGCCATCGTTTTAGTTCTGACTCATAGTGACCCTGTATAGGATTTTGGAGAGTCCTGAGTGGCAATATGGAATAATGCTCTGGACTGCAAGATCAGCAGTTCAAGCTCATGAGCTGCTCCTTGGAAATCTTAAACAAGGTCACTATGAATCCGAATCAACTCAATGACACTTAACAACAACAACAATAGGATTTTTGAGAAGTGGCTGGTGGGTTTGAACGGCAGAACTTGTGGTAAACAGTTCAGTGCTTCTCCTAGAGCACCACATCAGGTGCTCCATTTCTTAATCATACAAATAAAATTAAATACAATTTGGTACAGAATATTATGGAATCTTCTAGAATGGAATTCTTACAAAAATGTTGATAAATGGAGGGCAATTTGGCTACACACAGAATTTCTGAGCTCAGTGTTTAAAAGTGCATGCAGAAAAGGAGGGAGATTTATTCCTGAGAGCT
This sequence comes from Chrysochloris asiatica, assembly GCF_000296735.1. NCBI lineage: Eukaryota > Metazoa > Chordata > Mammalia > Afrosoricida > Chrysochloridae > Chrysochloris > Chrysochloris asiatica. Next base: position 21,017,037 of record NW_006408556.1, read on the forward strand.
TTCTAGGACCATTCAACGGTTGTTGTTGTTGTTGTTGTTGTTGTTAGGTGCCATTGAGTTGGTTTGGATTTATAGTGAACCTATACACAACAGAAGGAATCACTGCCCAGGCCCATGCCATCTTCACAATTGTTGTTATGCTTGAGTTGATTGCCGCCACCACTGTGCTGATCCATCTCATTGGGGGGAGGGGGGTCTTCCTTAACCTTCCACGTTACCAATAATAATGTCCTTCACTAGGGACTGGTCCCTTCCAATAATATGGACGAAGTAGGAGAAATGATGTCTTATCATCCTGGATTCTAAGGAGAACTGGTGCTGTGCTTCTTCCAGCATATACCTGTTTGATCTTTTGTACGTCCATGATACTTTCAATCCCCAACATTGCAACTCAAATGAATCAATTATTCTATGTTTTTCTATGTATTGTCCAATTTTCACATAAATATGAAGCTATTGAAAATATCACGGCTTGGGTCAGCATACCTTAGTTCTCAAACTGATATCTTTGCTCTTGAACACATTAAAGAGGTCTTGGCAGCAGATTTTCCTAAATCAATATGCCATTTGATTTCTTGGCTGATGCTTCCATCAGTGTTAATTGTGGATGCAAGCAAAATGAAGTCTTTGATAATGTCAATATTTTCTCCATTAAACATGATGTAATTTATTGGTCCAGATGTGAGGGTTTTTGTTTTCTTTACATTTAGATGAAACTCATATAGAAGGCTGTGGTCTTTAATCTTCATCAGTAAGTATTTTAAGACCTCTTTTAGCAAGCAAGGTTGGAACCTCTGCATACTGTAGATTGCTAATGAGTCTTCCTCCAATACCACATTCTACTTTATATAATCCAGTTTCTCAGATTATTTGCTCAGCATACAAATTAAATAACTATGGTGAAAGAATACAACCCTGTCACATACCTTTCCTGATTTCTAATCATTCAGTGTTTCCATGTTCTGTTTAAACAACTGCCTCTTGGTCCATGTACGGATTCCTCATGAGTACAATTAAGTGTTCCTGAATATTCATACTTCACAATGTTGTCCATAGCTTGTCATGATCCACACAATTGGAAGCCTTTGCATAGTCAATAAAGCACAGGTAAACAACTTTCTGATATTCTCTGCTTTCAGCCAAGATCCATCGGATACCAGCAATGATATCTCTTGTTCCATGGCCTCTTCTGAATCCGGCTGGAACCTCTGGAAGGTTCACTAAAGACTGAAGACCAGAAGAGTTGTGGATAACATCAAGAACACGATACAGGTAGAAAGCAAAAAGTTATTAAGAAGAGAAGAAAGAAGGAAAAGGTCAAAATGGATGTCAGAAGAGACACTGAAACTTGCTCTCCAGCAGAGAGATGCTAAAGCAAATGGAAGAAATGAGGAGGTACAAGAGCTGAACAGAAAACGTCAAAGATCAGCTGGAGAAGATAAAGCCAAATATTACAACAAAATGTGCAAAGATATCGATTCAGAAAACCAAAAAAGAAGAACATGCTCAGCATTTCTCAAGCTGGGGGAACTGAAGAAAAAATTCAAGCCTTGGCTTTCGTTATTGAAGGATTCTCTGGGCAAATTATTGAATGATGCAGAAAGCATCAAAAGAAACTGGAAGGAATACACAGAATCACTGTACCAAAAGAAAATGGTTGTTTGTTCAACTATTTCAAGAGGTAGCATATGATCAAGAGCTAATGATACTGAAGGAAGAAGTCTAAGGTGCACTAAAGGAATTGGCAAAGAACAAGGCACCAGGAATTGATGGAATAAAAATTGAAATCTTTCAAGAAAGTGAGGCGGCACAGGATGAACTCACTCATCTCTGCCTAGAAATTTGGAAGACAACTATCTGGCTGACTGATTGGAAGAAATCCATATTTTTGCCCATTCCACAGAGAGGTGACCCAATAAAATGCAGAAATAATTGGCCAGTATCTTTGATATCCCATGTGAGTAAAGTTTAATCTGGGTACTACCTGCTAAGTATCATTTTGTTTGCTCTCTTCAACAAAGAGCTGTAAATAAAAGACATTGGGCAATTGACACTCAGTATCTTGACCCTTTAAATAATATCCAGACTTCAGATATCAAAATGTTATTCTAGGGTGAGAAAATAACTTACAAAGTGGATACAAAATAATGCACAAAACCAAGAAAATATATATGCATCATTTATACAGACTAATCAGTAATTGGGTTCTAAGAAGAAAAACGTGGCATCAGGATTGGAGGAAGACTCATTAACAACCTGCTTTATGCAGATGATACAACCTTGCTTGCTGAAAGTAAAGAGGACTTAAAACATTTACTGATGAAGATCAAAGAGCACAGCCTCACCACTGGACCAATAAACAACATTCTTATCAATGGAGGAAAGATTGAAGTTGTCAAGGATGTCATTCTTCTTGGATCAACTATCAACATTCATGAAAGCAGCAGTCAAGAGATCAGACAATGTATTGCTTCAGGCAAATCTGCTGCACAGGAACCGTTTAAAGTGTTGAACAACAAGGATGTCAGCTTGAGGACTAAGGTGCGCCTGACTCAAGCCATGATATTTTCAATAACCGCATATGGATGCGATAGCTGGACACTGAATAAGGAAGATGGTAGAAGAATTGATGCCTTTGAGTTGTGGTGTTGGAGGAGAATACTAAAAGCGCCATGGACTGCTAAAAGAATTAATAGATCTGTTTTGGAAGAAGTGCAGCCAGAGTGCTCCTTTGAGGCCAAGATGGCCAAACTTTGTCTCTCATACTTTGGACACATTGTCTGGAGAGAACAGTCGCTGGAGAAGGCTGTCATGCTGGGTAAGGTGGAGGGTCAGAGAAAAAGAGGAAGACCCCCAATGAGATCGATCGTCCAGGTGGCATCATTGATGGCGTCAAGTGTGGCAGCGGTAGTGAGGTTGGCCCAGGATCGGACATTGTTTCGTTCTGCTGTGATGGGGTCGCTATGAGTTGGTTCTGACTCGATGGCACCTGACAACAACAACAATAATCAATAATTGCCATGTTTTAGTTTAAGATATTTTCAATATTTAGATATTTCAAATGAGTAATGACCTATAATAGAAAAAAAATATCTGTTTATAGTACATTCTTGTACAATTGAAAGTCAGTGATTTAAAAAGAGTTTTAACTGTCAAAAAGGAGCCCTGGTACAGTGAGGTCAGCATCATGCTGCTAAAAGTAAGGTCAACATTCTGAATCCATCATCTGCTCCATGGGAGAATGATGAGGTGATCTGTTTCCATAGAGATTTCCGTTGTCATAAACCCAATGGGACAGTTCTACTCTATTCTATACGTTGCTATGAAAAGAAATAGACTTGACAGCAGAGGGTTTGGTTTGAGATTTTTAATGTCAGAACTTATAGGTGACTGGTACTTTTTGACAAACTATGCCATGCCACCAACAATGTTGTTGTTTTTAAGTGCCTTCAAGTCGATTCTGACCCATAGCGACCCTGTATAAGGTTTCCAAGGAGCAGCTGGTGAGCTTGAACCACGGATTTTGTGGTTAAAACGACTTTGCAGTCTGATTCCAGAAACAATATTGGACAGCAATGTCAATTACCTTTGTGACTAGGAGAGTCTTAAGGAGATTAACTAATTTCCTAGTATTTTCAATGAAAGCTATAGAACCAGAATAGTCAAACTCAGCTTGTATTAATTAATTAGATCTGCCCTTTGTGTCTATGTGTGAAGTGATTCTTTGATATTCTAATTCTATTAGTATCTTGTTTCTGGTGAGATACTGATCCCATTTAACTGAAATTTTAATTATGTTAATGTATGCCATAGTTGTATGATTATGTAAACTTCTTGAATGGTCACATGCCAGTTGTATTTGCATACAAATTTCATAGCATCCTTAACCATCATGGTGATCAGAAAGCATTTGTTGAGGGAGAATGAATGAATGCATGAATGCATGAATTTAAGCACAGATTGAGAAGCAATGCCTTTCTCATCTTTGGGAAATATTCTGTGCTCGAATGGATGATCATACATGAATATTGTCGAAGAGGAAAAGATGTTAAAACACAGTAATACAAGGTTTCTTCTGTGAGAGCAATTACAGAGTAAGGAAGGAATCATAAGAGATGTAAAGGTAGATCAGTAGGGAAACCCTTCATCCAGCTCACAGAATGTGTTTCTTCTCTATAGGATGATGCTAACACCAGCCGCAGGAAGTCAGTTTTCCCTCAGGCACTTAATACCATGGAATCTGAGAAGGTAGTCTTGAAGAGGTCCTGGTTCTTATGAATGAAAGGCTTAGCCAATGTGGAAGGCTTATTCTATCTCAGTAAAATAACCTGCCACCACCTTTGATGAGTCATTGGATGCTGAAAACTGTTATGTTCTAGGCTGCTAAATGGAAGCCAAAGATTTGAGTCTACTCAGGGATGCCTCCAGAAAGAAAGGTTTGGCTGTCTACTTCAGAAAAACCAGCTACTAAAAACCCTATGGAGCACAGTTATACTCTGACCAACATAGGATCACCATGAATTGGAGTTGACACGATGGTCATGTGTTTACTGGAACACCCTGAGACAACTACTCTTTAGAATAATCTCCGAAATGTTGCTTATTCCTTGTGCAGTATTCAGTATCTTCTTGAGTCCTACCTGCACATCAGACTTAGGTTATTCTTGTAGACATAGCAGTAGTTTGGTTTTGAATTTTATAACTTACTTGTCTCAGTTCTGGGACCTTCTGACCTCTGATGTGACCAGAGCTCCTTACACCATCTTTTTTTCTCACTTCCTTAGTCCTTGATTCCTCTGTTGTTGTTTTTGATTCCTCTGTTTTTAAGGATTAGAGCTCCTATGATCTCTGTCATTTTAAAAAGCTAGTTTTAACCTAAAAACCAGGCAATTCCATCTCCATTTTAAACAAGGCACTAGGGGCTTTATTCCTCTAAATTCAGCAGCACTGGATTACATTTAGGTAAAATTATAATTTAATTTATAAAATTTAAAAAGCTTCCTTTGTGATACAGAAAATAGCAAGCATATTGTCCCATGTTTCCATGTTTAGATACATTTCCCTTGATGTAATTCACTTAGGATTTGTGACAATATGTCAGTGTAACAGCTAATAAATAACTTGCTAACTGTCTCAGAGTTAATACATCCAGGATCTTGATTCGACATCTCACACTCTGCTTTTGCCATTACAAAAGGAGAATTTTCAGAAAACGTTTTTTTCCTTGGTAAAGATGATAAAATCCATAGGAGCATGGGGTGAGAATAGGACTCCAAAGCAATGAATAATCAAAAATAAAGATGATATCATGAGTAATTCAGCCACGAACTACAGAATTTTTCTTTCCCTACCTTGAACAGTAGTATGGATCAGTTGTATTGATTAGTATTTTCAGGATAGTCATTTTCTGAGTAATGTCTTTAATACACTGTTGTCCCCTCCTCTCCAAAAGAACCTCTGTATTTATGCCAGCAAGATTTACCATCCAAGTCAAATTGAACCAGCCATACCTTTTCCTTAAGTAGCCAGAACTCACTTCCTTGTTTCCTGCTGATCCTAAACCTGACATGTGCGCATGACTTAGAAATTTGCCTTATTGGCACTTAGTATTATCTATCCTGATATTTGAAAAATTGAGGGTTTCATTATAATTGAACTCTTTTCTTCTGCACTCTGGCCTTATTTTAAACATGGCCAAATAACTGATAAAGCTCATACCACAGAAATTGAACAGCTTCACAAGAAATGGTCTTAGATTTGTGTTAGCTGGAAACAGTTGCAGACAGGGAGTTGAAAATATTATAAATGTCTTTGAAGAGTGCTCCAAAGATACACTTTTAAGGAAGTGTGGATGATAGGGAAGGTAGAGGGAGATGCTAGTCTGCAATAGGGGTGCAACTGAACCTTAACCCCCTATTGGGACCTTGGGCTGTGGTGGTCTTTCACAATTTTCCCAAATCAAGGCGCAAGAGCTAATCTTTGTATTCCTGTTTTAGCCTGTTATTGGTCATTGACTTCCATCAGGTGTGGGGTCTGGATTTGGGTGAGGCAGTTTCCTGAATCCAGCTGAGGGCAGTCCGCGATTAGGATATAGCTGTGATCCATCACCTATAATATTCCCAGCAGCTAGGGTGGGTGGGCTGGCACTGGGATCTTAGCGAAATGACAGAAAATCCTCTATAGCAATCTAAAACCCAGGAAGAGATAAGCCAATATGAAATAGAAAGATATATGACAATTATAATAAAGATGTTTTCAGTGACCCTCTAAGTGGGTGCCTAGTATACTTTAGATGTGGGTCCTTATTACTAATTGTTGTTTTTAGAATCCTTACCAGAGTGCTGACCACATGTAATCCATGGCTGTCTTCTCTGTCCATCAGTATTTACCCTTAAGAAGAGATAGATTTCTGCTCTACAACTAAAAATTACATCATTTCATGTATGTTAAAATTTAAAGAGTCTTTTTGCTTTATTCTCTAAAATGTCTGTGATTGTTTGAACATTAAAACAATGTTTTAAATAACGTACCGGTCTTCTCAAATCTTCTAATAAACTGTCTATCATTTAGCTTGCAGATTGGAGTACAATCCTGACATGCCCACATTACTTCTTTAGTCTATGACTATTTAAGTTTCAGAAGAACAAATGAGACAAAAAGTAAAAATAACAACTGTGACTGCTAGGTGTCATCAAGTTGGTTCCAATCAGTGACCATATGTACAACAGGACAAAACACTGCCTAGTCCTGTGCCATCCTCTCAATTGTTATGAAGTGTGAACCCATTGTGGCTGCCACTGTGTCAATCCATCTCATTGGGCCTTCCTCTTTTTTTGATGACCATCTACTTTACCAAGCAACAATAATAATGATAATAACAATAATTGTGCTATTTGTACACATATCCGAATATTCACAGCTCAAGAAACAGCATATTGGTGTTAAAGAAATGGATTCTGGACCCATACTGACTGTTTAAAATGCCAGCTCAGGCACCTGTTGTTGTTGTATGCTGCTGAGTAAGTTCTGAGTCATAGTGATTCTGTATAGGGTTTCTGAGGATGGCTGGTGGGTTTCAACAGTTGATCTTGTGGTTAGCAGTCCAGTAATTATCCTACAATGCCACATCAGGGCTCAGCTATAGGCTATAACACTTTGGGGCAAACTATTTAGCTTCTTTGTGTTTTAGTTTTCTCATTTACAAATATGGATAATAATAGCCCTAGTTTATCAGATGATTCTGAAAATGAATAGTGTAACTTTTTAATAGTGTTAATATTTATAAAGCATTCCAAATAATGCCTCTACCCACAAATTAAACACTTTTAAAGATTTGTGTGGGACATTATATCCTTTATAAATAACCTAATTCTGAAAACCTATGAAATAGTGTTTAAATGTAAATGCTAATTAAAGTTTGATGAGATAAAATAATAGTATTTTCCATCCAGTACTTCATTTGATTCTTAAGGCCAGTTTGTGCAAAAGACAGGAATTTGGTCAAGTTTCATGGATGGAGATAGTGTGAAATACTAAAGTCCTTGCATAAACTCATACAGCTATTCAGTGGAATATTTAAGTAGGGTCTATATCTTTTAAAATGGTATTCCTCTTTACTAGCGTTCTTACTTTTCAAATAACTAAAAAAATACAAACACACTGTCATCAAGTCAATTTCAATTGATAGTGACCATGTAGGACGCAGTAGAACTACCCTATAGAGTTTCCTAGACTAAACGCTAGGGAAACTGACGGTCACATCTATATCCCACTAACCGGCTGATCAGTTCAATCAACAAACCTTGCCGTCAGTGGCCAACTTAACCACTGTGCCATGAGGGTGGCTCAGCATTTAGAATAGCTATTGCAAATCTGTTATGAGAAACCTAGTGGGAGAGGAAGATTCTACTTTTTAAGACTATGGTAACAAGAGTTGTTGTTTTTTAAAACTCATGTAGTTGTCAAAGTAATACTCTAAACATTGAAAGCATTTGGTAATATAATAAAATTCTACTGAATTTAAATAACCACGTGGGAGTAGGAAGGTGAAAGGTACAAAGAAGCATCCTTCCTTTTGTGGAAAAGAAGCACAGAAATGTCAGGGACCTGCCTCGACAGGGAAGTTTGAATCACGAAGTAGGGAGATCTGGCAGTGAAAGAGATAGAAAAAGAATATACACAAAGACGCGACGAAAGAGACAAAGAGACACCCCAAAACCAGTGTGGATGCAAGACTGGCAAGCAGACCCTGGATTGCAGACATCATGGCCCTGCAGGCAGTAATGCATGCAGGATTCAATCTGCGTCCATCTTTTATTTCAGGGAGGGATTTTACACAAAGGAAGAAGGGGATTATTAAGACACGGTTGTTGTTGTTATGTGCCATGGAGTAGGTTCCGACTCATAGCGACCCTGTACAGGGTTTCCAAGGCTGTAAATCTTTACAGGAGCAGAATGCTTCATCTTTCTCCTGCAGAACAGCTGGTAGTTTTGAACTGCTGACCCTGAGGTTAGCAGCTCGATTCATAACCACTACGCTACCAGAGCTCCTTACAGAAATGAAATGTGATTAATCGTTCAAAACAGGACACAATGATTTACAGAAACACATTCTAAAATATACATAACAAATTGTCTTAATAATCTAACATCCTTCATTTTCCAAAAATTCAAGCAAATTGTTATAAATTACTTTTTAGGATCAAATTCTAAGGCAGCGACTCGAGGTGTCTCAAGACTAATTAACATACCTATAGCACTTAATCTCAAATGGGTAAAGGTGAAAAAGGATTTAAAAGGTCTGAAGAGAGTCAAGCTTTTTCAGCTAGCTGGCTTAGGCTTTCAGGAGGAAGGAGGACCTCTAGGTTAATGGATTACACCTGGGGATGATTTGAGGAGGTTGTCACTACTATTCCTTGAACAATACTCCGGAATTCGCCAATCTACTTTGAGTGAATTCCTTGGGCAGATTGTCTCCAGAGCCTCTTTGTGGACTCTCAGCAAACCAGCCTTTGGAACTTTTACGGCTTCAGCTTTAGAAGAGGTTTTTGTTTTAATATTTGTCCATGGGTATCCAGGGCTCATGTATTAAGTTAATATCAAACATAACTGAATAATTTAATAAAGAACAGTTTGGACATGCTTGCCAGGTGGCCAGAGTTTGTTCCTCAGAGAGATTTGTTCCCAGGACCCTATGTACTGCCAACACAGTGGAGACATTAAGACAGGCACATAAGAAACCATCTTCTCAGAAGCTACAATTACTGGAGTTAGAAGCATAGAATGAATAATAAGACCAAAGAAAATTATACAGAGGTAGCCCACCAGTGAGTGCACAAAAACCAATGAACCCGGGGTGTCAGGAGGACACTTCCTTGGCCCTCAGGGTCCATGTGAACCTGGAACATCAGGAGGTCACTTTCTTTGGCCCTCAGGGTCCCTGGCTAGCCATCCAGAGTGGGGCCATAGTGTAGGATTTTCGCCCATGACAGGGCCTCAACATCTCAGTGCTTTGCGGTCCCCAACACAGAAACACACTTTTTAGTGAACAGGCTTAAAAAATACGTTGTGATTTAGAACAACAGATGTTTTATGGAATAAGTTTAGATGTTCTTAGATGGAACTTTAGAATTCATATCAAACTGCAGTTCAGAAGGGTGAAATACACTTTGTATATTACAACACTTACTAGACACAGAGCTGATGTTGTTGTTACTGTTAACTGCTGTTGAGTGGGTTCTGAACCCTGTATAGAGTTTCTGAGGATCGGTTGTATGTATTTCTGACTTCTGGGGAAATAATATCAGCATTGGACTGTGAAATGCAGGTGGGCAGTTCAACCCCACAAGCTGCTTCTGGGAAACCCTATACAGGGTAGCTATGAGGCAGAATCAACATGACAGTACTTAACAACAACAATTATAGAAGTATTGGAGTCCTGGGGTGGTACCATAGGATAAGCACTGGACTGCTATCTAAAAGATCTGTAGTTCAAACCATCCACCACTCCCTGGAAACCCTATACAGAGTTGCTATGAGTTGGAATTGACTTGATGGGACTTAACAACAATAGTAATATTAACTATACTATTTCAAATTCTTCCCTTTATGGAAGATTCTTAAAATCAGCCTCAGTTAAGGCCATAATCTTCATACCTGGAGATTGCACAAACAAGAACTTTAAAAAAGGGCCAGTGCTATTTTCTGTTTCGTATTATAAAATAAGATTAAAAGATAGTCATAGTTGCTAAAAGGGATATTATTCCTGGTGTGGCACTGTGTCCTAATGTGCTGGACTGCAAGGTAAATTTGAATGCAAGCTTTGAAAAGGTGCTTTGAATTCCAGCTGCTCCTTGGAAATCTTCTACAGGGTCACTATGAGTCAGAACTGACTCGAAGGCACTTAACAATAACAACAGCATAATATATACACAGAAACAAAATTTGTTTTAACTTTGTCCTCATTTTTTTGAAGTTACTTGGATTGACTATACAACTGTGTCTAAGGAAAGCAGTTACTGAAAAGTTCCTTCGTTGTTGTTATTCAGTCCCACCAAGTCAGTTCTGACGTATAGTGACACTGTGTAGGGTTTCTGAGGAATAACTGGTGGGTTTAAACACCAAATATTCAGCGAGCAGTCCAGTGCTTATCCTATAGTGCCACACTGTACTTGCAAATTAATGACCTATTTCTTCATCTATTAGATGAAGCAACAACTCTCTGGAATGAAAACGCTAGTTTATTTGAAGTGATCTTAAAAAGTTTTGTAATATTCCTTTCCTTGGAAATAATATAGAGCAGTGCATAGGGTTAGCCTTTTCTGGAATAAACAAGGTGGCACAACAATTACGTGCTTATCTACTGACTGAAACATTGGCTATTTGAACCCACTCAGTAGCGCAATGGGAAAAAGACCTGGCAATATGCATCTGTAAAGATTACAGACAAGAAAATTCTATGGGGCAGTTCTCCTTTCCCTTGGGGTTACTGTGATTCAGGATTGACTCAATGACACCCAGCAACAACCATCAGCATCACCATTCCATGGGTGATGCAAATGTTTAAGTATTTCATTACTAACTGAATGATTAGTGGTTCCAACCTACCCAGAGGCAACTAGGAAAAAAAGACCTGGTGAATTCCTTCTGAAAAGTCATAGTCTTGAAAACTCTATGGAACACAGTTCTACTGGGTGCACATATGATCTCCACAAGCCAGAATCGACTTGTTGGTAATTGATTTTAAAACATATAACGTCATATACATGTAATGAATACTGTCAACTCATCTAGTTTCACTCAGTATAGGTATATCTCTACAGCATATCTGATGAATTATTATATAACCCCTCAATTTTTGTCATCTATTATATTAGGCAATTCTTATTTGTAGGAAACCCAAAGAAGCAAAGAAGACCCTTAATAACTTTTACCCTATAACTAATCTTAGTTATACCCTTTACAGGGGTCTCCCTCTTTTAAATAACAACCCTTCAAGTATTTCCATCGAGTTCAGGTGGAGGAGACAGAGATAATCAATATGGTACAATAACAGACAGAATTGCATTGTAAATGACAGAAACATGGCCTAAATACCAGCTAAATCGATGGTCAGTGGCATATTATGACAAGTATATATCCAAACTAGAACGCAGTCTTTCAACAATAAAGTAAAACTGGTCAGGACCAGAAATCACACTTCTGAGACTTTCAAGAATATATAAATGCCTCTTTAATATTAATGACGTAGGGAAAGTTCTACCATATTTTGCATCCTTGGTAGAACACCTGAACATTTATAAGAGGAAAGATAATGTGTTTGATCACAGACTGTGTTATAAGAAGAACTGAGGTCTAGAGTGGTGACATGAATCTTGGAAGATCATTCAGCTATTTCATAGTAGAACCAGAATTGGAACTTCAGCTTCTCTTTCAGCTCAAGACAATATCAATAAATACTATTGGATTCCCGATGTGGACTGTAGGATAAGCGCTTGACTATGAACCATAAGGTTGGCAGTTCAAACTCACCAGCTGCTCCTTGGAAATCCTTTATAGGGTCAGTATGAGTTGGAACCAACTTGACAGCACCTGAAAATAACAATTAGAGTTCCAGGATATTGTAGGCCCTGTATGAGTATGTTGCCTTTACTATTTCTAAATATAGTTGCAATCCTTTGAAGCATGTAGGTATATATCATTATTATTACTACCACTACCATATCAGAGCCCTGGTGGCCCAATTATTAAGCACTCAGCTGCTCATTGAAAGATTGACTGAAGCCATGTAGTGGGTATGTGATAGAAAGCCCTGGCAATCTGCCTTTATAAACATTAGAGCCAAGAAAGCCATAAGGTTTACTACGGTGCAGTTCTCCAATAACATCACCGATTACAAAACAAAATCAATCAATAGGCACTCTAAGTCTTTTGAAATCCATTTTCTACAACTTATTTCCCCCCACCAAATAGTCATTGTACATGATGACATTGTACCAAATTAGTTGTTTTGTTGTTGTTGTTAGGTGCCATAGAGTAGGTATCAACCTTATGCACAGCAGAAGGAAACACTGCCCGATCCTGGGCCAACCTCACTACCGTTGCCACGCTTGAGTCATTTGATGCTGCCACTTGGCCAATCCATCTGGCTGGGGGTCTTCCTCTTTTTCTCTGACCCTCCACCTTACCAAACATGATATCCTTTTCCAGCGATGGCTCCCTCCTGACGTTATGTCCGAAGTACGAGAGACGAAGTTTGGCCATCTTGGCCTCCAAGGAGCACTCTGGCTTCACTTCTTCCAACACGGATCTGTTGGTTCTTTTGGCAGCCCATGGCACTTTCAATATTCTCCTCCAACACCATAACTCAAAAGCATCAATTCTTCTACCATCTCCACTGTCTCCCTTATTCACTGTCCAGCTTTCGCATGCATTTTAGAGGCACATTTTTCCCATGGGTGTTTTATTGGTGGCAACCCATATAGTTTTCTTTCCTCTTCTTGATTACCAAGCAGATAACTAATTATTATAGTAATTAATATCTATTAAACTTCCACAGTATGTCACTGTTCTCACAACTATCTAATGATAAGGGAACTGAACCAGATTTTAAGAAAATATTAGGCAATTTTGTAATACTCATTATCTCACTAATTTCAGTGGCAAATGTTAAGTATTATTTGAGGTTTGGAATTCTTGCCATTCAGCTTTTAATTTATCTGACAGCAAAATATTTGGTCAACTTGCATTGCATCTGAATATGATCATATCCAGAGCTCTGGCAGTGTAGTGGTTACGAATCAAACTGCAAACCTTAAGGTCAGCAGTTCGAAACTACTAGCAGTTCCACGGGAGAAAGATGAGGGTTTCTGCTCCTTTAAAGATTTACAGCCTTGGAAACCCTGTACAGGGTCGCTATGAGTCCGTTCCGATTCCAGGGCACATAACCACCACCAAAGGAATATAATTTGATTTTGCAAATAAACTTTTGTTAGGTTTTCATGAGAGTTTTTTTTCTAAAATGAGATCCAATTCATTTGCTGTCTTTGTTGTTGTTAAGTGCGGTTGATTTGGTTCCCATTTATAGCGACCCTTTATAAGGTTTCCTAGGAGTGGCTGGTGAGGTTGAATCACGGACCTTGCATTTCAAACCGACCTTGCAGTCCTGAGCATTAACCTGCCGGGTCACACCAGGGCTCCTAGTACTCTTACTAGAGAAAGGTTCTTTTCTTACACTATTCATGAGTACAAACCATGAATCTTCATCAAACAATGCAATCTTTAACATCCTATTTAAATTTTCTTCTTTGTTGTTCATGTATTCTTCATGAATCTTTGTTCTTCAAATTGTTCTTCGAATTGCCCATGTGAGCCAAAGTGATCGTTAAAAAAAATAAATAAATAAGTCAACCCCATGTGGTTGTTTTGTTTACTCAGTCAAAATAATTATTTATGATGACCTACAAGGCATATGGAGTCCTGGTATGGCGCTGTGGGTTAATATGCCAGACTGCAAATCTGTTTGAACTACAAGGTTGGTGGTTCAAGCTCACCAGCATCCCCTTGGAAACCCTATACAGGCTCGCTATGGGTCAGAACTGACTCGATGGCACTTCACAACAACAACAAGGTATATAACATCATCTCAGGCACTAAAAAATTAATGATGCCAAACTCTAGGTTGGCTCATGTTTTTTGTAATTCTACTTATGTTGTTGTTTAATTGCCATCAGGTCGGTTCTGACTCATATTGACCCTGTATAGGGTTTCCCAGGAGCAATTGGTGGCTTTGAACTGCTGGTCTTGTGGTTTGCAGCCCAGTGCTGTTCCTACAGCACCACACCAGGAGGCCACAGTATTACGTATACTCATTTCTTAATTACCAGTACTCTGTATTTACTCGTCTCCTTCATCCCTCAAACTCTTTGGGTTGTGATAATGAGAAAATATTTTCAAGCAGTCATGAAACTATGGAATTGGGAGAAAGAAATATTTACAAGGGCTTGAGTGTGCCATGCACTATTTAGAGTGTACATACTATATTATGAATGTGTTTTGATTAATGTGCATTGGATACCATCTAACATAAGACTACTTAGATCATATAGAGCCAGGAAACCAAATGAATCACCACAGCCCATGAAGTTAGTCTCAGAGTAGGACATTATTTCTTTCTCCAGGTCCCAATTTCATTGTTCTATTCAAACTCATTTCAATCTCTTCTCTCAAAAGGTTTGCAATGCATCTGGCAGCTGGAATTAAACTGTAGAGAAATGTACCAATATAGGGTTGAGAGCACCGACCTTAGAGATTGGCCAACCCAAATTAAACCCATTGCCACTGAATCAATTCCAACTCATAGTGACTCTATAGGGTTTCTGAGGTAGTAAGCTCTTTATGAGAGGAGAAAATCTCATCTTTCTCCTGAGGAGTGGCTGGTGGGTCTGAATGGTGGTTAGTAGTCCAGTCCTTTTCAGATAACAACACCAGGGCTAACAGCCAGTTTCAAATGCCACTTCCACCATCTGCTTACTGTCCTCAATTTTTCCTCTGTAAAACAAAATGCTAATAGTAGTACCTGCCTTGAAGGATTGTGGGTTGTATGAAATAGAAGCTTAGAACATTGTAAATGTTTTATCTTAAAAAGCATGTGATTTTAAAATATAGAGTCATATGAAATATGAGTATCTACGAATTGCTCCATGATCATTGAAGCTACTTACTCCAAAATGTTCAAGGAGGAACTGGAAATTGAACAAATACTCATGGGATGTCCCAGAATGGGATGAAACAAGTAACAGTCGAAAAAGAAGTACTGATCACTCACTATGGTGAAAATAAAATAAAATGGTACTTGTTTAGGAGCTTATTCTTTAGTAAGAGGGGCCCTGGTGTGGTGCTGTAGGATAAGCACTGGACTACTAACCACAAGGTCTATGATTCAAACCCACCAGCTGCTCCTCAGAAATGCTATACAGGGTTACTGTGAGTCAGAACTGACTTAAGGACACTTAGTAACACCAACTTTTCTAGGAACAGTAGAGAGTAAACTATTTAACACAGCATGACCAGGTCAAGACAGAGATGACCTCAGAGTGCCATGAAGATTCTCTAACCTCAACTTGCTATTTAACTCCATGCTTGAAGAACCAGCTACTGGAACCAGGCCATCTGACTAGAATCTTTATTACTGTAAATGATGTCACTCTCAGCAAGTTACTCATCTTTTCCCAATTCGGGAGACAACTCCTCAAAATAAGAGTTCTACCCAAGTACAGCCACGAAGATTGAATTAAATCTCACTGCCGAGAAGATAAGGGTTCACTTGACTGAGACGGATTCCTTGCAAAAGCCTGTGGAAACCAGCTGTAGTCTGTGTTGTTGGCATTCAATGCAGAGGGTTGTGTAGGTGGCTGAGATCACAGAAGGTGCTATGTTGGGCAGCTGATGTCACACAATTTTAATTTGTTCTCAGATGTTATTTGTTATTTTCTTTTCAGTTAAATATGCATATTGGTTGTCATCATTGGCAAGTTGATTATATGACAGATGAAATTCATATCTTACTTTGTCCATTTTTTTCTAAAGCACGAAAGTCTTTTCAACCTTCAAAATACATTTCCTTTTTCTATACATTAGGTTTTATGTGATTTTCAGCAATTACCTTTGTTTATTTTTAGTAATTGCTGTTTTGTTTATTTTTAAAATCTCCTATACATACATCAAGCTGTGCTTTAGAGTTGGGTTTATGTGCCCCCCACCCACCCCCCCAGGTTTGTATTTGTAGAACAGGGCATAATAAAACAGAAGAAAAGATTTTCTAAGAAAATAGACTACTGTTTTAAAGTAAAATAGGTCAGCAATAAGAGACTAAAATTACTTGTTTTAGTAGAAAAATGTTTCTCCTTTGGTGATGCATGGAATATACCCAGGATCTTTTAGCCAATGCTAAAAGTCTGTGACCTTTCTATGGCTGAATATTCTCCATAACATTGTAAACTTTCCTTCTATGGCTCTTGCTCTTGTTCTTAATAGAACCATTCTTATTGTAAGTCTCTTAAGTCTGGTTCCTTGACCCTCTGCTTCCTCTATTTATATCCTTCACCCTCATAGCTTTATTCTCACATCTATATATAGGTGATCTTTAGCCCTGACCTAAATTTAAGCTTTATATGCCTCTAGAATATATTTTTACTTGGACATCTTGAAGTCAAAAAGTCTGAGACTTGATGCTAGTGTTCTAGTTTTTATGATTCTATTCATTGGCAAAGAATGGCATAAATCTATGTGATGCCTGCTCAAACAAATATATGTTCTCATTTCATTGACTCCTTTGCAGAAAGACTGTTCACAAGCAAATATTAAGCTGAATCATATCAACCCATTATGCCTGTATAATTTTTTTTAAAAGAAAGATATATTTTTTTCTTTTTCTTCCTTGTATTATTGTTTTTCCCATTAAAACAACCATCGATCTTAATGTGCAATAGTACGTCACTTGCATGCATTTGAGGGGTACACATTAGAAAACAATTCAGAAAGTGCTAGGATAGAGTGCAAATAGAAAGAGGAGAAACATTTTCGGGTTTAGTGCAGCATATATTTGTAACATCTTTTTTCATCAAGACGGGAATGCTTCCAACAATACATGTGTTTTATTATAAAATCAATTTTTCTAACTTTTCTTTTTCTTCCAGTATTTCTTTTATGAAATCATTTGTGAGAAAGGGCAGAAATTCACTCACTCCAATAATAAGGAATAAAGGAAACAAGGGGATTCTGTGGAATTTGAGTTTAGGAAAAACACCCAGCTCTCATATGCCCTCAACATTGTTATGATATGGCCACAAGTCTGTCTCCATCTCTGGTGTTGCTGCTTCTCTGGATAGGGTCTCATATTCTGCTGGTGTTCTTCTCCCGTGATGGTCCTAGGATCCTCTGTTCCTGGAATGTAAGATTAACTACTCCACCCTTTGTGTTACAAAACTTCTACCTTTACAGTTGTGACAATCGTAGTTAGTCATGTTAACAAGTACTCACTATTGAAACATAACAATCTTATCCCCTTTTCTTTTCACCAGATGTCTAGATAAGATGAAAACTGAAGTAGGTTTCTTCCACTGTTGAAAATATGTTTGACCTTATCAACAAAGGACTTTATAGAAGTATTACTGTCTTTCTATAACAATTTAAAAAAATAAGAAATTTTCTTATGATATGATTTTCTGAGGTGAGATTTCTATGATGCAATTTAAACAAAATAAAACCAAATTATTGTTGTCTCTAAGTACAGTTGAGTTGGATCCAACACATGGAGACCCTATATAGGGCTTTCCAGGAGTGGCTGGTGGGTTTGAATTATTGACCTTGTAGTTAGCAGTCCAGTGTTTATCCTATAGCATGACACCAAGACTTCAAGTTAGTCTGATTATATTATATAGATTGAAGAAATGTTAAAATGTAGAAGCAAGAAAATGTTTTTTTTGAATGAAAAATGATGTTTCAGGGGAATAATACAAAAACTTAATATACAAATGTCATGTAAGTGGATGCGTAGTTCAAAGTAATAAAATAGCCTTTAAACTGACCTTAAACTCAGGCAAAACCTTCTAGTTAATAACATTCAATTTTCATAATTGAATCTAGGAACCACTTTAAATTATTGGGAAACTGATGTAATTCTTAAGAATGTTCAAAACAAGTTAGTTCATGTTTCTCCTCCCTTTAACCCCTTTGCTACTGGCATCTTGTCATTTTTTTTCTCCGAGAATTTCGCCTTTATATACATTATACATTAGGACTGTCAGATATATACTGGTAGAATCAAGTCATCAAATGGACAAACACACGAGATTTGATTTTGCTAGAACAATCTTTATAAGCTCTTATTTTTATGCTATATTTCATTTTTTCCATTTATTCTCTTATTAATGTATATAACAGCTATATACTGACCATGGCTTCTTCTAAGCAGACAGGATCTCTGCCCCCATAAAGCAATAGCATGTATAAGAGGAGACAGATATTAAGCAAATAATTCTACAAAACACAAAACTGAACCCATGGCCATTAAGTTAATTTCATCTCATAGCAACCCAATTGGACACAGTAAAACTGTCCCACAGGGTTTCTAAGACTGTAAATCTTTATGGAAGCATATTGCCACATTTCTTTCCTATGGAGTGGATGGTGCATTTGAAATGTCAGCATTTTGTTAGCAGCCTAGGGCTTTAACCATTGAGAGGGCAGCTTAATGAGATTTAGCAGATAAAATCAAAAGCAACCGAGGAGTTATATTTTGCAGGGGATAAAACAATTAATTTTGTAGTGGATTCCCAGGGTTGTCCCTCACAACCTAGATGGATAATTATGAAGTATGCTGGGATAGAGGGATTCTGGACAAGAAGCAGTTTTGGAGACGAGATGATGAATTCACCTTTGGACCTATTCAGTTTTAATTTTTTCTGAGGCATTCCACTTGGACATGGTGAATGGGTAATATTGCATGTATGAATCTGGACTAAGAAGAAAGATTCTGGATGAAGATCACCAATCTGGGAGTCATAGAACATTCTAGGGCCTTTAGATGAGAAGTTGATACAGAGAGCACTGAGTGAAAAAGAGTATGGGACTTGGGAAAAAGCCTTGAAGGATCTAAATATACAACACAGTTAAAGGAGACTAAGAAAGAATCATAGGGACTCTGAACTGATTATTAAAACAAGTGCAATCTGGAGAGTTTTTGTTATTGCTTTTCTTTAAAGCAATTGTTTCTATTATTGCCAGATAAATTACTACTCAGATTCCTTTCTCCATAACTCCTTGATTATTCTCTCATTCCTCCTTTGGTGGTGGTTATGTACTGTGGAGTCGCTTCCAACTCTTAACGACCCTGTACAAGTTTTCCGAGGCTCTAGAAGTCCAATGTCCTTATATTTTTTCTGCAATAAGAGGATTATGTGATTCTCTGTGCTGTATGGTTTCAGGAATACAAACATATTCACTAAGATTGCTGTTGAATGAGATTTCATATTTTGACTTTGGTCCATAGGTAATAGATGTTATTATCCTTTTTAAAAAGGAAAATATATCAGTATTGTAATTTTTGGCCAGAAAACATTTATTTGCATCTTAGTTGGAATGTACCTATAAAACCTTTTCTTGAGAAGCATTAAAAATGATAATTATTCCATCTATACCTTCATCATTAAAGAGGGAGAATTCAGCATGTGAGACTGGTATGTAATAATCATCTTTGTTAATTTCTCACTAGGTGGTTGTATTTTAATGGCATTGTTAGGTATTCTTGAGTCAGTTCCAACTCACAGAGTCACTCTACACAGAATAAGGATACACTGATCTGTCCAGCACCATACTCATAGTCATTGCTATGTTTGATTCCATTAATGCAGCCACTGTTAACCTATCTCCTTGAGGCTCTTCCTCTTTTTCAATGACCCTACTTTATCGAGCAGGAACTGACTCAATGACACAACAACAACAACAACTTTACTGAGAATGTTGTTCTTTTCTGGCTCTCCTGATACTATGTCCAAAGTACTACATAATCCTTGATTTTTAGGGAGCATTCTGGCTATATTTCCAAGATAGATTTGTTTGTTCTTCTGATCATTCTTATTTAGTGCCATCCAGTCATTCCTACTCATACCAACTCTGTATAGAGTTTTCAAGGAATAGCTGGCGGACTTGAACCACAGACTTTGGTTAGTAGTCCAATACTTATTCTACAATACCACACCACTGGTAATCTGTGGTATATGCAATATTGTTCACCAATACCACAATTCAAAGGCATCAATTCTGTTGTCATCTTCCTTATTCCTTATCCTGGAGTTCTGGTGTGGCATTGTAGGATAAGCAATGGATAGCACTTAGAAACAACATCCATTGTCCAGCTTTCACACGTATTGGAGTCAATTGAAATGCCATGATTTGAGTCAGGTACAATTTAGTTCTCAATTTAACAATTTGGCTTTTAGCACTTGAACGGGGTCTTTTGTAATAAATTTGACCAATGCAATAAGTAGTTTGATTTCTTAACTGCTGTTTCCATTGGTATTGATTGTATATCCAAGTAAAATGAATTCTTTGACAACTTCAGTCTGTTCTCCATTTATTATGATGCTCCTTATGGGTCCAGTTGTGAGGCCTTTTGTTTACTTTATATTAGGTATAATCCATGCTAAAATCTTTGATCTTTATCAACAAGTGCTTCAAGTTATCTTCACTTTCAACAAGTAAAATTATGTCATCTGCATATTGCAAGTTGTTAATGAGTCTTCCTCCAATTCTGATACCATGTTCTTTTTCATATAGTCTAGCTTCTTGAACTAGTTCAGCATACTAAATATGGAGAAATAACACAACCCTAATGCACACTTTTCCTGATTTTAAACCAGTCAGCATTCCTTTGCTCTGTTCAAATGACTGACTGTCTCTTGGTCTTTGTATAGCTTCTATATAAGCACAATTAAGTGTTCTGAAATCCTATTCTTCTTAATGCTTTCCATATTTGTTATGATCCATACAGTCAAATGTCTTCATGTAGTCAATAAAACACAGGCAAACATCTTTCTGGTATCTTTTCTTTAAGCTAAGATCCATTTGCTATCATCAAGAATATCCAGATCTACTTGCTCTCATCAAGAATATCCCTCATTCCATGTATTTACTTTTCTGAATCTGGCTTGAATCTCTTGCAGTTTCCTGCTGATGTATTGCTATAAATAATTTTAAAATTATCTTCAGCAAAATTTTACTTGCATGTGATATTAATAATATTACTTGGTAATTTCCACATTCAGTTAGATCACCGTTCTTTAGATTGGACAGAAATATGGGTCTCTTTTGGTTGCTTGGATAGCTGTCTTCCAACTTTCTTAGCATAGACAAGTGAGAGCTTCCAGCTTTGCATTCATTTATTAAAACATCATAATTGGCAGTTTAGCAACAACAATATAAACTATAACTTGCAATTATTATTTTTGGAAGGGGGAGAAGAATCTTCTTAGAACCTACACAATTTTACTATGAATTATGAGAAACTTGTCAATACTGACAAATGCTCAAGTAATCCAATTTGTACTAATTTTAGCAAGAGTGAGGTTTTCTTTATTCAATTTTGGAAAATTGGGCACCAAACCCAGACATGGGCAGACATGTTGCATGGCCAGCCTACAAATAGATTTATTCCCTGTCTCAAAAAATCCTCTTCACCGGTTCCAGTTTGCAATTTTCAATTGTACCTGGAATGTCCCATTTTCCCTTCCCATGGAGTAGCTAGAATGATAAATTAAATACCTGAGTATCACTTTTCTTACATTTTCTTCCTTTAATTTGTGTCTTTACTTTCATACCAATCTAATATATATGCATTATTTCTATGGCATTGTGGCTTTCATTATAAAGATACAATTCCTTTGCAGAGAATGGAATTGTTTCTTATTCATAAGGTTAATTGAATTTGTGCTCATTCCAAAGAGACATGAATGTGGAAATCATTGGACAGTATCATTAATATAACATGCAAGTACATTTTTGCTATAGATAATTAAAAAATGACTATCAACAGTACATTGACAGAGAACAAAGTTGGAAGTCTCTCATTCACTCCTTGATTTCAAAATTTACTACACAACTCCAGTGATCAAAACAGTCTGGTACTGGTACAATGAAAGACACATAGATCAATGGAACAGAATTGAGATTCCAGAAATTAATTCATTCACATACAGCCAATTAATCTTTGACAAAGTGCTTAAGTACGTTGCATGCATAGGAGATGGTCTCTTCAACAGATGGTGCTGGCAGAACTGGAAATCAATATACAAAAGACTAAAACAAGACCTTTACCTCATGCCACATAACAAAAACAAAACAAAAAACTCAGCATACATTAAAGATCTAAATATGAATCCCAGATTGATAAAGATCATCAATGAAAAAAATAGGGACAAACTTAAGGGCTCTAATACAGGTGTCTTAGTGTGGCACTGTAGGCTAATGTGTTGGACTGCAAAGTCATTTGAGCTTCAAGGTCGGTGGTTCAAGCTCATCAGTTGCTCCTTAGAAACCCTATACAGGGTCTTTAAGGGTCAGAACCGACTTGATGACACTTAACAACAATACAGGACACACACAGACTACCAAAAATTGTGAAAATTGCACAAACAAAAGAAAACAAAATAGATGATTGGGACATACTAAAAATTAAAACTTATGTGCACCAAAAGATTTAACCAAAAGAATAAAAAGGGAGCCCACAGAATGGGAAAAAGTCTTTAGCAATGACATATCAAACAAGAGACTTATTTCCAAAAATATAGGAAACTACAACACTTCTACAAGAAAAATACTAATAACCCAATTAAAAAATGGGCACAGGACATGAACAGACACTTCACCAAGGAGGAGATTTGGGCAGTCAACAAACATATGAAGAAATGTTCACGATCACTAGCCATGAGAGAGAGAAATTTAAACAACAATGAGATACCATTTCACATCAGCAATAACAGTGAAGTTCAAAAAAGTTGTTGTTGTTGAGTGCTGTAAAATCGGTTCCGACCCATAGCGACCCTGTATAGGGTTTCCAAGGAGCAGCTGGTGAGTTTGAACCATGGACCTTGCTGTTCAAATGGCTTTTGCAGTCTGGCATATTAACCCACAGCACCACACCAGGATTCAAAAAAGTTGTTGCTGTTGTTGTTAAGTGCCATTGAGTTGTTTCCAACCCATAGTGACCCTGTACAGGTTTTCTGAAGTTGTAAATCTTTACAGGAGCAGAAAGCTTCATCTTTCTCCTGCAGAGTGGCTGGCAGTTTCAAACTGCTGACCTTAAGGTTTGCAGCCCAATTCGTAACCACTATACTACCATAGGACAATAAATGCTGGCAAGGATGCAAAGAGACTGGGACCCTCCTACATTGCTGGTGGGATTGCAAAATTGTCCAACCACTCTGGAAAACAGTATGACGTTTCCTCAGAAAGTTGGAAATAGAAGTATCTTATGATCCAGCAATTCCTCTACTTTGCATTTATCCACAAGAAATATGAGCCATCACATGAATTATGCACACCAATGTTCAAAGCAGCACTATTTATAATAGCCAAAAGATGGAGACAGCCTAAATGCCCATCAATGGAAGACTGGAAAAACACACTTTGGTACATGCACACAATGGAATATTACGCTACCTTGAAGAATGACAAGGAAGTTGCAAGGCACCACATGACACAGATTAACCCTGAGGAAATTATGCTGGGTGAAATTAGTCAGTCACAAAAGGAAAAATACTGCATGAGGCCATTATTGTAAAAGCTTAAGAAAAAGTACCCACACTAAAAGGGGGGAAAAAAATTGTTGGTTACTGAGGCATAGGGGGTAGGTCTAGGGGAGTAAGGGGAATGAAGAGCACAAAGTAGGGAATAGACACAGGATAGTTTGGGTGTTTGGGGGGCAATACACAAGAGGTGGGGGGAATGGAAAAACAGGATGCATGGGAGAACATTCAGGCAGATTTGCATGGGCTAAATGGGACAGAGGTAAATAATGATGTATGCTCAACCTTGGAACAACAGGGCTCTGGGATGCAATGATTGAGGCATGATTTGAATGGGTAAAAGAGGGGAAATAATTTTAAGATTCTTAACTATCTTGTGAATCTTGGTTTCCCTTGCCTGCTATTGTAAAATAGACCCTTGAGGAGGAGGGAAAGGAATAGCCAGAAACATAACCATAGAAAGCTTGTAAATCCATCTTCAGGCTATAACTGATTAGAATACCTAAGATGGGTCTAGAACTTGCTCAGTGACAGAGGAGCCTTTGCATTGCATAAGACCATAGGGAGAAACCTGATCCCCATCCAGAATCTTCTGAGGTGGGAAATTTCCACTTGAAAAGACCAGCCTGGAGCAGCTAGAGTAACAGAAGATACTTCTTGAAAGAAAGACCAGCAGGAAAAATAAAAACAATAACTGGCAGTCTACTACAAAAACAAGCAAATTGTTCACTGGGGAGCCATCAAGGCAAGCAATCAAGTCCCCTCAGGGCAAACCCCCTTCCAAGTCTGAAACTTAAAGGCAATACATAAGCAGGCATATAATCTTGCTGGTGACCACATTGGTCTACTGATAAGGGGGAAGGTGGGGGGAAAACAGCAATGAAGCTGTGAGCTAAGTCCGACCACATTCAATTGACTCCTGTCATCCTGGATTGAGACCTGGTTGGCTAGCAGTACAGCAAGATTGGGGAGTCCTGAGTCCATGGACAGGGATATAGCCACAGAGGACTACAGTGGAGAATGAAGCGTCCAGCTGATATGAAGTGAGGGGAGATGCACAAGAACACCCATGCTTAAAGATAGTACCCATTTGACCTAGCTTTAATGGCTGGATGATCAGAACTCAATGAGAGGAAGAAAGAAGAGGGAAAAAAAAGTGTAATTCCCTTCAAGTTGATGAACTTGACCTGTGTTTATGGAAGTAGTAGCTTAAAAGAGGGAACAAATATTTAAAGCAAAGATCATTCCCACCTCCTTGGTATACAGGGTTGACAGGGATGGGCAACTTAGATATTGGCTATCCATAAAGTGACTGGCTTACAAGATTTCAAGAGGGAGCCTAGTTTCAGAGGGTCTAGGGGAAGGTAGAATCTCCAGAGTGGTTTCCAACCTGTCTAGATGGAACTGCTGAAAGGAGATAGAGATAAGACTTTTGTGGCTCAATAGTGAATAATTGCTGATTGTGAATATTGCAAATGTAAAGGTAGACATTTTGCAACAAAAGGAGGGGGATGGTTGATCTTGCAGTTCAGGAGTGGAGGACCCTGGGACCATTAAGGGAGAAGAACAGAGTGCGGGACTCTATCCAGAGAAGCAGTGACACCAGAGTTGGAGTCAGAGACGATGACGTGGAGAGATGGAGCGGCTGGGGTCTTTGGACTCATGGAGGGAGAGGGGCTGTGTGCTGATGGCTGTGGGGCAGGCTTGTGTGTGGTGTGCCTTTTGGTTGTTTGAATGGTTATATATTCCTGAGTGCTTTGGTGTACATCAAAAAACACAAAACACAGAGGGAATGCAAAGAAATGCTGTTGAATGATGATGCATGGAGGGGATTGTAATCATTGCAATAAAATGAAATACGATAGGATGAATGTAAAGCTGATGTTCTTCCATGTAAACTATCACTCAATTCACAATGAAAACTTAAAAGAAAAAAGTACTTATGGAAAAAGATCAAAGACCACAGCCTTAAGTATGGGTTGCACTTAAATGTAAAGAAAACAAAAATCCTTATCTCTGGACCAATAAACAACATCATGACAAGTGGAGGAAAGATTGAAGTTGTCAACTTCTTTATTTTTCTTGGATTCACTATCAATACTCATGGAAGCAATAGTCAAGAACTCAAACAAGGCATTGCATTAGACCTATATGCTGCACAAGGACTCTTTAAAGTGTTCAAGAGAATAAAATGTCAATTTGAGGACTAAGTTAAATTTCTAAAACAAAGAAACTCCTTTAGGAGTATTTTTATGATCACAGAATGTTTCATTTATTAAAATATTGAATCTTGACAAGTGAAATTTTTTGGCAAATCTAGACTCAAAGGAGGCCTTTTTAGTTATCATGATAATTGACAATTAACTTCTGTTTTAGAGTAGGTTGGAATAAGTTGTGTTATGTCAATACTTTCTTTGAAATAAAATGCTAGAAAATAAAAATATGTTACAATCATATTTTTTAAAGTAGCAGGAATTGCAGAAACAAGGAGGATGAGAGATGATACATTTCAGAAAAGGGATTACCTGTCTGAACTGAACTGAAAATCTGCACCTGCTTATTGTTTGATAATTTTGGGTGTGTGTTAAGGTTGATAATCTATGCTTGTTAGTCAGAGGTCATTGCTGGGCATCAGAGATCAGTCACAACAGACTGAAGAAGCAAAACAGGAGATTCAAGAGATCTCAGGGCACGACTGGCTTACTCCTTAGGGCTTTTGTTAAATTCTAAAGCTGCATTGGATAGGAGGTAAATTTTCAAATAAGTTGCATGTCTGGTAGTTTTAGAGTGCATGACAGATGAAACATTTCAGATGGAGGAACTTTCAGAAAACAAAATCAAGAGGTAAAAGCCCTGATGGGAACGCTGAATTGAGGAGGTTCACCTACAAGCATTTTTCCCTTAGGGTTCATACCCATCTGGTGTGAAATCTTCCTCAATTTAGTGAAAATCATTAAGCTCTGCACCCAAGAAAATTAGAAAACTACAAAAAATTTTCTATGAAAATAGCACTTAGGAACATTATGATAAATGGTTGATAACCAAAGACAATGAGAAAACCTCAAATTCATCTACAGGGAAACACACACACACACACACACACACGTTCTTACTCTTGCTCTATATAAATCTTTATTAAAAATCTTTACATATACTTCAGTCCTACTTTCCTTCAAATTCTCTTTTTTCATGCCCTCCCTGGGCCTAGGTTAGTGCTGGTATTATTTGGAAGATCAATAAACTCTTTCTAAATTTAATGTGTATGTGTTTTCTGGTGTACACATGAGAAAAATTATGGCAATTAGGCTTAGATGCACAACTGTGAGGTAAATATAGGCAGAAGGAGAGATGAGCTAGGATTTTTTAATAGAGAAAAGGTAAAATTTAATAGAGAAAAGGTAGAATTTGATAAACAGAGTTTATAAGTGTCACCTTATTACAGTTTTATTTTACTCAATTGAAGGATAATTTTTAATCTTATTAGAAACACTCATTTCTTGAGTATCTTAGGTAAATAAAGGACAGAAAGAAAATTTTAATTAAGTTTTTCAAAGGTTTTAAGAGTGCATGCAATCGTTAAAATGATGGAAGGTCAACAACTTGAAATAATGAGTCTTTCTAGTAAAAATTCATGAGAAGGAATGATCTAAGAGGTAAATAAAAGGCAGAAAGTAAGTTTTTACCAGTGTTTGACAGTACATGCAACTGAAATTAGGATGGTCAAGAACTTGAAACAATGAACCTTTCTGGTAAAAATAAGAAAGGGAATATTATGAGAGAAGAGGTTGCTATAAAAATTAGGATCCTCCTTCATTCAGAACTATTTTAAACATTGTAAGCTATAAAATATAAAGATATATCATTCATAATATTAACAAGAATGGAATCCTATCTGCAGGGTTCAGATGATGAAGAAACTGCCATGATCTTATGAAGATTCAGCTATTTGTATCACTAATGTTCATAATGTCTGTGTCTATGGGGGTGAGTAACCCAATATATATATAGAAGATGACTTGACTTTCATTGAATTTCTTTTAAAGAAAGTAGAGACAATCTGAAAACTTACTTGTGTGTTCATTTGCATAATGATGAATCAACAGTTTGCATTCTACATTATGAACATTAGTCACACAAATAGAGTTCTGGTAATAATAGCAATGTTGTTGTTGTTGTTAAGTGCCATCGAGTGGGGTCCAACCCATAGCGACCCTGTACAGGGTTTCTGAGGGTGTAAATCTTTACGGGAGTAGAAAGCCTCATCTTTCTTCCGTGGAGCGGCTGGTAGTTTCGAACTGCTGACCTTAAGGTTCGCAGCCAGATTCGTAACCACTACGCTACCATCCTCCTGACTTATTGGCTTGTCTTAGCCATTTGATGCTCTCTGATGGCTTCTTTGGTCAGGTTTTTCCGCATCTCTTTGAGCTCAGCACTAGCCATTTTCTTGGCTGTCATCCTAGCAAATAAGTCAGGAGGAATGTTCCCACACAGTACATTTTTTCTTAAATTTGGATTCTTTGCATCTTTAAGATTTGATATCCTACTTCATACTCTATTTATGTATTTCATGTCTGTATTCCTTATTTCTTGATATATAGCTTCCTCAATCTGAGATCCTAACTCTTCCTCATCAGCTCCAATAGCAACATAGTCATCTCCTGTTCAAAGAGCTGCAGCAAGCATCTCCCTACATTTTAGCCGTATAGAATCTGAAGTGCTTGGAGCCCGAGGAAAAGATGAAATGTAAATGTCTTGAACATTTATCTCATCCTTTCTGCTGCTTACGTTGCCAATGGAGCTACAGGGACTGCCAGAAGAACAAACAAATCTGTGTTGGATGAAGCGCAGAATGTTCCTTAGAAGTCAGGATGGCCAGATTTCGTCTTTCACACTTAGGACATGTTATCAGGAGAAACCAGTCCCTGGAGAAGTGGAGGGTCAGTGAAAAAGAGGAAGACCCCCAATGAGATGGACTGATGACACAGTGGCAGCAGCAATGGGCTTAAACTTAACAATTGTGAGGATGGTACAGGCAGTGTTTCATTCTGTTGTGCATAGGGTCTCTATGAGTTGGAACTGACTTGATGGCACCTTTCTTCTCTTGCTTCAGGGCTATTCTGTTATGTAATTGCAGGTTCTTTTTATTTATCTTCAGAGACTTTACCAGTTGATAGCCCATCTAATAACTTTTTCCAGAATTTGATGAGAGACTTTGCTAAAGATGTAACTTCTTCATCTGTATTCTGTTTGCAAATAGCATTAACTGACATTCCAATTCTTGTGGACTGTACTACCTCCAGGGTCATGGGAATATTCTTAAGCTCCTTCAGCAAATCCAATGCTCCAGTAAGTGTTCTTCTTCTGTACCATCTTGTCCATCTTCTTGGCAATGTGAACTACCTTGTCCTCCATGACTCGGGCAAATCTTCACCTAGCCTACTCTAATTGGGAAGTGAAGCAGACGACACTGCGGCAGAGAGAACATCAAGAGTCGAGCTCAAGCACCGGCAAGTGTCCACACAGCAGGACTGGGCCTCGGCCCTTCCTCATGATATGTTGCTACATATTTATTGATTTAAACAATAAAATTGTGAACTCACTAACATCAACAGTTACAGTTAAACTTCTCCAAAAGTTTGAGTATAAGTTTTTCTAAAATTTTATTCATTTTGTTGTTGATAGTATACACAGCAAAGCACAAATCATTCAATAGTTTCTACATGTACTATTTTAACAGTGATTACATTCTTTGAGTGCTGCAACCATTTTCATCATCCTTTTCTGAGTTGACCCTTCCCCATTAACATAAATTCACTGTCTTGTGAACTTTTTATCTAATCTTTTAAATTGCTGTGATGAATTTGATCCCATATAGATTGTTCTTAAAGGAGCACAATGCTCAAGGCAGACGTTTTTTGTTTTTTACTTTTACCAATTAAGCCAAACTATTGTCTGGTTTCAAGTAGATTTCAGGAGGCACTTTTTGGTTGAAAATTTAAAGATTTGTTCAGGGCAATAGATTCAGGAGATCATCCAACATTCATTACTCCAGGAAATCTAAAGAATCCTTGATCATAACGCTCAGTAATAGTAGTAGCTGGTCACCACCCAGTTCTTCTGGTCTTATGCCAAGGAGACAGTTGTTCATGGAGGCAATCAGCACCATATTCTATATTTCCCTTCAATTCCTGGCTTGCCTTCCTTTTTTGCTCCAGGAAAATAGAAACCAATTGTTATGCTCTGGAAGACAATTTGCAAACTTTTAAGATCCCAGGCACTAGAAGGCAGAACAGAAGCTCTAAACATACTATTAGGCCAATTAAATCATATCCCATGAAACATGACTCTAAACCTCCAAATATCATTAGTTTTGGGGTATGCATAAGCAGGTACACTTTTTCTGCTGCTGCTCTTGTAATTACTATCATACAGCCTTTGCCAATTCAACTTTTCACACATATACAACTTATTGAATGCAATTACAAAAAACTCAACTGTGCAATCCTACCCTTTGGACTACTGCCATTACTGTTAGCTCCTCTCTCCCACCCTCATTCTTTCCCCTGCTAACCACTATAAACTTTGTTCTCTACACTTTTGTCTTTCCTTGTCTTCTTACATAAGTGAAGTTATACAATATTTATATTTTTGTGATTGACTCATTTTATTCAGTATAATGTCTTCCAGATCCATCAATATTATAGCATGTACCAAGACTTCATCTCTCCTACTTGCTGAATAGTAAGTTTTAATATGTGCTTCATCTACTCTGTCAGTAGATATAACCTGGTCATAAGATCTCAATAAAATCAATGTATGGGAGTGGTGCTAATTTGGAATTGAAGTTGTTTTCCATTCCCAATTCTACCAGAAATTCTACTCTATTCTTTTTCAGTACTTATCAGAATTGACTCTTGAACTTGTCACTTTGAAGTCTAAAGCAAACAAAATGTCTATCCAGGTATTAGTTATGAGGAAGACTATTGTGCAGAAGATCGAATATGTTCATTATAGTTATAACTCAAGAAAGGATGACAAGAAAGAAGGCTAAGTTATTAATGGAGTATAAACACCTGTGTAGCATGTGTTCTCTTGAAGTCAAGCAATAATAATTATAAAACTGAAGCTGTATTCATAATAAACCCCAATCATCTTATTTCTTCTAAATATAAAATTAATATTAATTTTAATTTTAATCAGAATAGAATTACTTTACTGGGAGATTTTAAGAAAATACATTTTAAATCCAAACAAATAGGAACATATTATAGTAGAAGTAGGAAATGTATAAGAACTTGTCCTAGGCTGGGTTCTCTAGAGAGGTAAACCAGTGAAACTTATATATGTATATATAAAGAGAAGTTTGTATCAAGGAGAAGACTCACACAGTTATAGAGGTGGAAGAGTCAGAAGAACCAAGATCAGCAGGTCACATGGCAGACAGTCAGGGAGGAAGAAAGGCAAACAATAGACCAGGTTACTGTCTCAAGTACAAAGAACCAGAAGATGAATCAGATGAAGTATCCAGACCCAGTGGTAAGCAAGCAAGCTTTGCCCAATTGTTAATATATTGGAAGCAGACCACACCCCAAGGAAGCATCCTTTAATTAATTGACTGTTCATAGCATCCCTCATCATAGGGTTAATTGCATTAAAATAAATCTCATTTTGGGGATGACTATATCTCAACCACCAAACCACTGAGAATCCTGGCCCAGTCAAGCTGGCATGAAATCTTACCATTATTGAAATTTTAAACTTCAAAGAAATTTTGCTTTCTAAGTTAAAAAAAAAAAAAAATGTCTACTCCATCAGATACCTGGTGAAGTGTTCAGTTTCTTGTAAAATGCTATGGCAAAAATATTTTAGAATCTCAAAAAATATATATTCCAAATTTTCTCAGTGGGGTGATATTACCTCTAGGGGGCAAAATCTGATGGAACAATTTTAGATATTACAGTAATTTGGACCCCATCTAAGAATCACAGTACATGAATACAAAGTATGAGTCTATGGTATTGAAAAACAACCTACAGTTTACATGTTGGTAGCTTACAAACCTAGGGCTATAGGGAAAAAAAAAAGTAACTAAAAAGTCTCCTAGAAGGCACAATGGCTTTAAAAGTTTGAAAAATATTAATCTAACTCGTATCAGAGAATCAACTTTAATTTGGTTAGTTGGCTTTTTGTTCACTGTGGCAATAAGTAGATTTTGTCTTCTATTAATCCTATCCACTTTGTAAACAATTAAAGAGAGAGCAGTAGGGGTGAACAAAGAAAATGACTAATATCATTAATACCACTAGTTAGTGAGTAAAGAAAATCACTGTATAAAAATTGAACTAAAGCTAAAAATAAAAACTACAGACTGTGAAGATTTTATTTTTATTGACCATAAAATGTTTTATGGTGATGGTTTCTTACATTTCATTAATTATTAGAAGTTAGAGAAAAATTAAAATTTTGTGAAAATTATTTTGTTGTCGATAAGACGTGATGAAGAAATAGAGGTAAATGTATGCCATTGCCCACTGACAAAGACATCAATATTTAACATCTAGAGGAATAAAAAGGGCTCCATATTGATGAATATGCTTAATTAGGGAGGAATATCCCAGTCATGGAACTGCTAATTCATTAAATGAAAATAAACTAGAAGGATACTAGTATTGGTTTTTAAATCATTCTACTTTTAATTTACCCAGCTTTATAGTATTAGTTTACCTGATTAAATTAGTTCTTTCCTTTTAGAAAAATATAGCATTTGAAGGAAGCTTTAGGATTAATCACTTATTGTTTTTGTTTAACAGGCATAAGAAGAATGCCATGACCATTTTGTGTGTAACAGCCTGATGAACCAAACTGTTTTGACAACACTTTACAGCTTCCGACACAAGGGATTTAGACATAGGCTGCTTTCCAAATCTTATCTTGAGAAATGTCTCTTCTGATGACATGATTCATTAGGCTGAAGTCTGTTTGTTTTACTTATTGCCCTCCATCGTTTGTCTCCTCTCCTCTCTCAATTAAAGAGTGGGTAATTTGAGGAGTCCTGGTGTGGTGCTGTGGGCTAATGCTCTAGATTACAAAGTCTGTTTGAATCTCAAAGTTGGTGATTCAAGCTTACCACTCACTCCTTGGAAACCCTCTACAGGGTTGCTATGGGTCTAAGGCACTGAACAACAATAACAATGTGAGATTTTAGAGTCCTGGTGTGGCACTGTGTGTTAAAGCACTGGACTGTAAAGGCATTTGAACTGCAAGGTCAATTGAATTGTTATCCATGGTGATTTCAGTGGGGCTGATTTTCAGAAGCAGATGGTCAGGTTTTTTCTTTTGAGGTGCCTCTGGGTGGACTTCACCTTCCAATCTTTTGGCTAGCAGCTGATTATTTCAACCCTTTGTGCTGCCCACAGACTCTAAGTACATGCTTGAGACATAATAAATATTTGTTCAAATAAATTCAATGTTATGATGCCATGATATATTAATAAAAGATTGTGCTGTTGATGTTAAATGCCACTGAGTCAGTTCCGACTCACTCAGCCACTCTGTATAGGATTTCCTAGGAGCAGCTGGTTGTTGTTGTTATGTGCCGTGGAGTCAGTTCTGACTTATAGTGACCCTGTACAGGGTTTCTGAGGCTGTAAATCTTTACCGGAGCAGAAAGCCTCATCTTTCTCCCATGGACCAGCTGGTAGTTTCCAACTGCTGACCCTGAGGTTCACAGCCTGATTCATAACCACTAAGCTACCAGAGCTCCTTTGGAACAGCTGGTAGGAGAGCTAATTTTGTTGGTCAAATTAGATCCTCCAATTTAAAACTAATCATTTCTATTCAAAACACTAAATGTTTTATACTTTTAAAAATTTTCCTTTAACTTGACACTTTTTAAGAGTCCCATTTTCTTTATTTCTCCTCAATGTCTTTTACAACCTCATACTGAAAATATAAGCATATGCAAAGTTCTTTATCAAAGAGTCAGTTATATCACTTTAATTTACAAATAGATCAAAATATATTGCTGCACTGAAGGCATTGGGCAAAAACAAGATTCCAGGAATTGATGGAATACCAATTCAAATATTTTAACGAACTGATGAAGCACTGGAGGCACTCATTCATCTATGTGCAGAAATTTGAAAGACAGCTACCTGGCTAACTGACTGGAAGAGATCCATATCTGTGCTCATTCCAAAGAAAGGTGACCCAACAGAATACAGAAATCATCGAACAATATCATTATTATCGCATGCAAGTAAATTTTTGCTGAAAATGGTTTGAAAATAGCTGCAACAGTACATTGGCAGAAAACTCCCAGAAATTCAAGTCAGATTCAGAAGAAGATATGGAACTAAGAATGGTTGATGTCAAATGGATCTTGGCTGAAAGCAAGAATGCCAGAAAGGTATTTATTGTGGTTTATTGACTATGCAAAGGCTAGCAATGGTATAGATCATGACAAGCTATGGACAGCATTGTGAAGAATGATTATTCCAGAACATGTGCATATGCATGTGAAAGTTGGGTAAAGAATAAGGAAAATGTAGAAGAATTAATGCATTTGAGTTATGGTGATGGAGAAGAATATTGGAAGCACCATGGACTATCTGAAGAACAAATAAATCTGTGTTGGAATTTCAGTCAGAGTGCTCCTTAGAAGCCAGGATGGTGAGACTTTGTCATACTTTGGACATATTATCAGGAGG
Organism: Chrysochloris asiatica; assembly: GCF_000296735.1. Taxonomy (NCBI): domain Eukaryota; kingdom Metazoa; phylum Chordata; class Mammalia; order Afrosoricida; family Chrysochloridae; genus Chrysochloris; species Chrysochloris asiatica. Next base: position 21,051,547 of record NW_006408556.1, read on the forward strand.
TACCAGTCCCTTTATGTCATGCTTGGTAAAGTGAAGCATCAGCAAAGAAGAGGCTAGACCCTCATGAAATGGATCACTACAGTGGCAGCACCAATGGGCTCAAGTGTAACAATTGTGAAGATGGTGCAGCACCAGGCAGTGTTTCGTTCTTTTGTGCATAATAGGGTCACTGAGTCAGGATGGACTTGACAGCATCTAACAAGAAGTCTAGTTAACCAAAATTCCAACTCATTGCCATCAAATTGATTCTTACTCAAAGCATCCTTAATCCTTATAAGACAGAGTACAACTGCTCCATAGAGTTTAAAGACACTGTAACTGTGTACAGGAGCACACAGCCTTATTGTTCTCCATTGGAGTGACTGATAACTTTGCAGTTAACAGCCCAATGTTTAACCCACTGTACCACCAGGTCTCCTTCTGGTCTTATTGTTGTTAAGTGCCATTGAGTAACATCTGACTCATAGTGACCCTGTATGGTGTTTCAGAGGAAAAGCTGATGGGTTTGAATGGCTAACATTTTGGTTAGCAGTCTAGTGCTTATCTTACAGTGTCACACAAGATCTTTTACCCTTGTTGTTGTTGTTAAGTGCCATCGAGTTGGATTCGACTCACAGCGACCCTGTTTACAGTTTCTGACAAGTGGCTGGTGTGCTTGAACCATTTACCTTGTAGTTCAAATTGACCTTGCAGTCCAGTGATTATCCTACATGAAGGTCCAAACAAAATGGTGATTTATGAGAGCATCTGTTAGGCCATTTAAATTCAAGGCAAAGAGGTCAGCTCAGAAAGTTATTTAGAATGTTTTTTTGAGATTCAAGGGGTAACCTTGACAGATTTTCTTGAAAGACACAGGATGATTTGGGGAGCTTATTAAGAAGTTTTAAAATAATTAAAAACTGCATCAGTGAGAAAAATACCAGGAAAGTTGCACTGAGGAAGTCTTTACATCTTGACAACACATCTGCTTATTCTTTCAAGAGTAGCAAGGGCTTTCTATAGAATTTTATTGGGAAGCCTTAACCTGTCCACCCCGTAGTCCTGCTCTTGCCCCTTCAAACTTCTTTTTGGTTCCCAAACTTGAACATTTAAAAGAAAAGCAAGTTGAGTTCTTTGATTATGTCAAATCTACTGTTTAGACTTGGTGTAAATTGCAGAGTACAGAATTCTTCTGGGAAAGGTGACTGTTATTGTTAATTGTTATTGAGTTGGTTTGGAATCACAGCGACCCTACACAGGGTTTCCAAGGCTGTACAACTTTGCAGGAGCAGAAAGCCTTATTGTTCTTTCTCCCAGAGAGTGGATGGTGGGCTCAAACCACCAACCTTTTGGTTCTCAATCCATTGCTTATCATAGAAAGGTAGAAACAATGTCTTCAGAAATGTATAGACTTAATAGTACAGAAGACCTTATGATAAAAGTTAACTATATCTTGCCCCAACATTTCCATTTTCATTTGAATCCCTCTTTTATTATATGTTATTATATGTTAGTGTTATTTTAGCTTTAATGTGCTATTGGTATGGTTTGGTAGGTTATTTTTTGAGGTCTGTGAATGCTCAAAATTTTTCCTCATATAAATGAATGGTAATTGCTTCCTCACTTTATGCCACTTTAGCGTGGATCCTCTGCTAAGAATTTAGATTTCCAACCCATATATACTGAATCAGGATCTATATTTCAACATAAAAATATTCACAGAAACACCTAAGGATTTATAAGAATCATGTGGAGGACTTGTAACAGTGTAGACATCTGGGTTGGAAGTGCAAATTCTGAAATGAACTGGTTTTACTTAACACTTAACAACAACAAGACTAGTTAGAAGCCCTTCTTTTAGCAGTTGATGCTTTGATTTCTTCGAGGATAACTAAATAATAAAGCATCTTTTGATGGAATAATCAAATTTCCCTTTGTTTTCCAGTACCTAGAAGAGAGCCTAAAAATTAGCAGATCCACAATAAATATTTGTTGAATTTGCAGAAGCTAATTGGAAAATAAAAAAATGTGACAAAGAAAATTAACAAAAGAAGAATGTGTTATTTCTCCCCAAGGCATCATACGTTCCATTAGGACAGAGGCCTAGTAATTCAAATAACAAAGGGATAAACAAACCCTATAAAGATAGATTATTGCTCAAATCTTATGTCTCAGCACAATCCCTTCCCTGTCACAAGTGTAATTATGCAAGAAGACTTTCTTACATTATTGTACGCAACAAAGCTGGATCCAAAGATAACAACAGCTGGACAGTTAAGATAATGTTAACTAACAGGTTCCCACCATGCTTTATTGTTGTTGTCAAGTGCTAACAAGTCAGTTTCGACTCATAGGGACCCAGTGTAGGATTTCTGAGGAATGGAACCGCTGACCTGTGGTTAGCTGTCCAGTGCTTATCCTACAGTGCCAGACCAAGATATTAAACTCTAAAATTAAAAAATAAAATAAAAACTTTTCTGCACTAATCTAGTGATATATATCTATATGTAAGAAATTCAATCAAATCAAATCAATAATAGGTTTTAACTACAGATATATATATATCATATATGTAAATACACACACACACACATATATAGTATATGCATACCACTTTCTGGAAGTGCGGTGGCTGTATACAATAAGCAGCGGACTATGGAACCACAAGGTCCATGGTACGAGCCTGCTTTTTGCTCCTGCTAAGATTGAAAGCCTTGGAAATCCTATATTGGGTTATTAAGAGTCAGAACAGCCTCAACGGCATACACAATGCCATATGACATATGACTTTTTATTGATTTGTAATTACAATTTTTGTATGTTTTTTACCCCGATTCCTTAACCAGCATTTTGAATTGTGTATCATCATTCATGATTCTGAAACAAGACATCTTATGACAAAAAGTCAGCTTTTACTCTTTTTTCACCTCCCAAGTAGTTTCAGGTGTATAGCATAACCCCAACTCATTCATTTTACTAAAGGAAATGATAATTTAGCAACAAAACCATGTCCAAACTCATGTCTTGAATGGACTTGCAACAGACAAAACTAACTGATCTAAACGTTTGCTCGTCTTCATCACTGCCTGTGTGAAGCTCTTCTCTGATCCCTCCTGGGATCAATCACTTTGATTTCCAGCACCCATAATGATGACTATACAGATATCACTTGCTTCTCAGAAGTTGACTTTAGGCAACTTTGCTTTTATGGAAGTCCTACATTAGCACCTGATTTTGCTAGTTGAAAGAAATCCAGAGGATTTTCATTTTAAAAAGCAGAAAGCAAAACTGCCGTTCAGAGTTTGTTTTGCTATTGAAGAGAAACACACTGCCAGTGTGGTGTCACCAAGCTCCTTGTCTGGGAACTAAACTGTACATAGATGATTTCTAGTTCATGTAGGCTGTGTATATATCAATTCATTCCTACTTTTATTATATTTTAGTGTTATTTTAGCTTTAATGTGCTATTGGTATGGTTTGGTAGGTTATTTTTTGGGGTCTGTGAATGCTCAAAATTTTTTCTCATATAAATTAATAGTAATTGCTTCCTCACTTTATGCCACTTTAGATTACAGAAGGTTTCATAGGAACACTACTTTCAGACAACAAGAGAAGTCTATACTACTCTAGCCCTTCCGTTGTTAGGTTGGTTCCTACTCATGGTGACCCAGTGTTGTGCCATCCTCACAATTGCTGGTATGTCCACTATGTTTGTTGCAGTCATTGTAACAACCCATATCAATCAGGGCCTTCCTATTTTTGAAATGACTTTCTACCAAATATGATGTCCTTCTCTAGAGACTGGCCACTCCTGATAGCATGTCCAAAGAACCAAAGACAAAGTTTCACCATCCTTGCTCCTCAAGAACATTCTGGCTGTACTTCTTCCAACAAGTGTTTGATCTTCTGGAAATTCATTATTTGCCAACACCTTAATTCAAAGGCATTAGTTCTTAGGTCTTCCCTATTTTCATATAGATGTGAGGTAATTGGGAGTCCTGGTGAGATGCTGTGGATTAATGCTCTGGACTGCAAAATTGGTTTGAACCACAAGATCAGCAGTCCTTGGAAATCCTGTACAGGGTCTCTACAGGTCGGAACCAACTTGAAGGCACTTAACAACAACAGCAAATGAAATAATTGAAAATGCTGTGACTTAGGTCAGTAGTCCTTGGTCCTCAAAGTAATATCTTACCTTTTTAACATTTTAAACAAGTCTTTTGCAATAGATTTACCCAGAGTGATACACCATTTGATTAGCCTGCTGCTTCCACATGTGTTGATTATGGATCTAGGTAAAATATGGGTCTTCTTTTTACTTCAATCTTCTCTCCATTTATTATGATGTCTATTTGTCCAGTTGTGAAGACTTTGTTTTCTTTATGTTGAGATGTGATTTACAATGAAGGCTGTAGCCTTTGGTTTTCATCAGTAAATGTTTCCCTCTTTCCTTTTTAACAAGCAAGGTTGTGTTAGCTTCATATCACATGTTGTTAATGAGTCTCCCTCTAATCCTGAAGCTAGAGTCTTCTTCATATAGTCTAGATTCTCAGGTTATTTGCTGAGCTTCAACTTTAGGACCAGCCTGCACAAGGGGGGGGTCTCTGGGGGTAGACAGGGAATGAAAGTGACAGGGGACTCGAGATGGTCAGTCAGGAGTGAGTTTATTCCCTACAGTCTTAGGCAGGAGGCATATTCAGGTACCACAAGAAAGCTAAGGTTTGTTATTACTAGATAACAGGCACACATATTTTCTCCTCATTATAGACTTCTCCCACAGCCACCTGGTCAGTGTGATCATTCCCATAATCTGTGGTGTGCAAGATTTTCCTTGTGGTTCTCATGAAGGCATTCCTTGGTTTGAGAACTGCCTCAGAGTGGGTTTCACACATGCCCTGTTCTTCCTACATTCAACAAGTATGGTGAAAGAGTACAACCTTTCCTGATTTTAAACCCTTCAATATCCACCTTGTTCTGTATAAATAACTACCTCTTGGTCTATGTAGAGGTTCCTCAGGAGCACAATAAAATGTTTTGGAATTCCCAAGAATTAAATACCTTTGCATAGTCAATAAAGCACAAATTAACATCCTTCTGGTATCCTCTGCTTTTAGCCAAGGTTCAGTTGATGTTCAATAATGATATTCCTTATTCCATGTCATCTTCTGATTCAAACTAAAATTTCTGGCAATTCCCTGTCTCTGTTGATGTACTTCTGTTACCATTTTTAAAATTATGTTTAGCAAAGTATCAATTGCATATGATATTAATGATATTGTTTGATAATTTACAGTCTGTTTGATAATTACCTTTCTTTGGAATGGGGAGAAATATCAGTCTCTTTCTTCAATTAGCCAGGTAGCTGTCTTACAATTTCTTGGCATAGACTAGTGAGCACTTCCAGAATTTTATCTATTTGTTGAAACATCTCAATTGGTGTTCTGTTAATTCTTGGAACCTTGCTTTTATCAATGCCTTTGTATAACTTGGCCTCCTTCATTTAATACTATTATTGGCTCTTGATCACACTCTCCCTTCTGAAATGGTTGTAACTTAACCAATTCTTTTGATACTCTTTGTATTCCTCCATCTTCTTTTGCTACTTCAAGAGTTCATCAATATTTTTGCCCATAGACTTCTTTAATACTGTAATTAGAGACTTGAATTTTTTCTTCAATTTGTTCAGCTTGAGAAATGCTGAGTGCATTCTACCCATTTGGTTTTAACTCCAGGTCTTTGCACATTTTATTATAATATTTAACTTTTTATTTTTGAGCCTCCCTTCAAGATGTTTCGTTCAGCTCTCTTACTTCATCATTTCATCCCTTCGCTTTAGTTTCTCTATATTTAAGAGCAAATTTCAGAGTTTCTTCTGATGTGCATTTCAGTCTTTTCTCTCTTTTCTGTCTTTTTAATGACCTTCTTTCTTTATGTATGATATTTTTGATGTCATTCCACAACTTTTCTGGTCTTCAGTCATCAGCATTCAATGCGTGAAATCTATTCCTTAGTTGTTCTCTAAATTTAGGTGGGATATACTCAGGTTGTAGTTAAGCTCTCCTGTACTTGCTGTAATTTTCTGAAGGTTCAACTTGAACTTGCATATGAATGACTTATGGTCTTTTGTACACTTGTTTCCTGGTCTTATTCTGACTGATGATATCAAGCAGCTTCTCGACTGTCTCTTTCTAGATGCAGTTGATTTGATTCCTCTGTTTTCCATTTGGTGAGGTTCCCATGTATAATCAATCTTCACATTGTGTAAAAAAAAAATTGCAATTAATAGTTAGATGGTCTTGCAAAATTCCATCATGTTATCTATGTTGTCTTTTTCTGTCACACAGTAACACTTTCAAGTTATTGATTCTCTTTCGTGTGTCTAAGTTCTTATTCCAGTTACAAGTAATTATTAATGCATCTTTATTGAGTGTTTGAAACCAGTTTCAGACTGCAGAAATTGGTAAGTCTTCAATTTCTTTATCATTGGCATTTGTAGTTGGTGAGGAAATTTGTTAAGTACCAATAAATCTGTTCTGACTCATAGACACTGTATAGGGTTTCTGAGGAGCAGTTGGTGAGTTTAAACTGCCTACTTTGTACGAGTATAGATATTATACTATCACTGACAGAATTGTATATGAGGAGATATCTTGAAATGTTCTTCTTGACAATCTATGTGATGCCATTCCTCTTAGATTTGTCATTCTTGGCTTAGAAGACCATATCATTGTCGGATTAAAAATGGCGGATGCCAGTGCATTTCAGCTCACTAATGCCTAGGATGATTATCTCCAAGCATTCCATTTAATTTTTGACAAGTTCCAATTTTCCTAGATTTATACTTCCTGCATTCTACATTCCGATTATTAATGGATGTTCGTAGCTGTTTCTTTTCATTTTGATTCATGCTACAACAGCAAATGAAGGTCCCCAAAGCTTTACACTATCCACATTATTAAAGGTGACTCCATTTTGAGGATGCAATTCTTCTACAGTTGATTTTCCAGCACTGTATCAGACAATGTTCTCCTGTTATTCATAAGCTTTCACTGGCCAATATTTTTAGAAGCAAATCTCCAGGTCCTTCTTTCTAGCCTGTCTGAATCTAGTCATTCATGGTAGTTAAGTGTCATCAAGTCAATTCCGACCCATAGCGACCCTGTATAGGGTTTCCAAGGAGAACAGCTGGTGAGTTTGAACCACCAACCTTGCAGTTCAAACGACTTTGAAGTCTGATGCATTAGCCCACAGTGCTACACCAGGACTCCATCTTAATCTAGAAGGTCTGATAAAACCTATGCACTATGGGTAATCATAAATACTGGTGGCATACCTTTCAGAATCACAGCAACACACAAAGCACAAACTGACAGTCAAGTAGTGGTGCATTTCTTAGGCTAAAGATTTTTATCCCAGTGTAACTCTCTTTGAGAGATTCAGTAGTTGTAGTTTTATCAAATATTACTTCAAAGTGACTTAGAACGAAGCTCTGAGGGTTTGATGAAGAATAGGAAGTGAGAGAATGAAACTTCTGAGGACACAAGGAAGGTGTTAATGAAGGAATATTTATTAACAAAGGAAAAAAATAACATGATACAGAACAGGGATACTGTGATTTCTTTCACTTGTATTGCGATTCTGGCTAGAATTTTTCAACCTCCTTTTGATTCTCAGTTTAAACAAAGGACATGAACAGAAACAGAGGATGATAGGAAAGTTTCAGAAATACAGTATTTTAAAAGTTCCCTTAAATGTTCTTTTTATTGGAAAGAGTGTACATTTCTGAGAGGTCAAGGAATTTTACATGCAGTGAAAGGGAGGCATGTGTTTTAAAGGAGGTATGAAACATGTTGCTGTGCCTAGGACAAATATAACCCATGTTGATTCCATATAAGACAGAGTAGACCTTTCCTTAGGGTTTCCCAGACTACAAATCTTTATGGGAGCAAAAAGAAATCTTTCTCCTGGAGAGTGACTGGTGGGTTTGAAATGCCAATGTTGAAGTTTGCGGCCCAACTCCTAACCCACTGTGCCACTAGGACACCTTACACTAGATAGATAGGTTTCCTCTGGTAGCGTAGTAGTTACGAATCGGCCTGCGAACCGCAAGGTCAGCAGTTCAAAACTACCAGCTGTTCCGCGGGAGAAAGATGAGGCTTTCTGCTCCTGTAAAGATTTACAGCCTCGGAAACCCTGTTCAGGGTTGCTATGAGTCAGAACCGACTCCACGGCATGTAACCACCACCACCACCAGTAAATACTACCAGTTTTGTCTCTTACTGTATACCTGGATGACACAAATGGTTTATACTCAATTACTAACCTAAATACTAGCAGGGAAAACCCACCCAGTGGTGCTGCATAGCAAAGGTCTGGCAATCTACTTCTGTAAGGATTACAGTGAGCAAGGAGTTTATTGTTAAAAGCCTTAAGTAAATCAGCAAAAGCAATCATTTTTACAACCTTGTGTAATAGGTTACCTATCACCTTTATTCATTACAAAACCTTACCAAATCACCTGCAATTGAATTATTAGATGATGGAGCCATATTTTAAGTTCAGCTATCTGTAACTCCGAGCTTTATCATTTTAGCACTGAATCTAGTGGCTGTTTTGGATACAGGAGGAGGGGATAATCACACAATAATCAGCAATAATTATAGCCTACATAAAGCGAGTGTGTTAATTATATGTCAAGCACTTTGCCAAACCCTACACATTTGCTCCTTTTAATCTTTCCCACAATCTTATATGTTAAGAATCATAATTATCTTATTTACAGATGAGGAAATGGAGGCAAATAAATAAATAACTTGTCCAAATAGTAGAAAATGAATTCTAATCAAGACAGTTTAATTCTAAAAATTGTGCTTCTACTGATCAAGTCTCAAAATGACTGATGACTCTAATAGAGATGTCTAAGAAGAGCGCTGTTAGGTAAACTTTTCTTGCTAGAAAGTGAGCATACAATTGATAAGGGTCCCATCGCTACTAATTTTTATAAATGTCTCTGGATATATATTATCAAAATTGTGATACCCTTGAGAGCTAGTAAGGAGGACAAATTTGACCATGTTATGGAGAAAATATTATAGAAATTTAGAGAGCACCAAAAGGGTGCTCTTCATCAAGTGCATGACTTACCTTTGATATTTTTCTGTTTTGGTCCTATGGCTATGATTAGAAGTAAAATCTTAGTTTTAACGAATGGTTTCCATTCTGGGCCTGGAAATTTTATAACTGCCTGGTTCTCTTGAAAATTTCATTCTGTGGCTGAAAATCTCAGGAATTATTTATAATACTCTTTGGCAGGGGTTTCCCTTTGTTTTGCAGCACAAGGTTTCCCTGGGAGCCCTTCTGCTTTGCCCTCCTTCTTTTTCATGCCAGGTCTCCACCTTCTCCATTGTTCTATGGTCATATGCCAAGGGATTGTTGACTCTGCCAGACCCTGCCAGACTGTGCTACCCTGAGTCACCCCGGTAACCAGATTTCCCTCTCATTCCCATTCTATATAATTTTGCTTAACTATGCTGTCATTTTTCCAAGGGTGGAGATATTCAGTTCACTCAACCATGATGCTTTTTATTGGGCAGTTAGTATGGTGGTAGTGGTGGTTATGTGTCTTAGAGTCGGTTCCAACTTATAGTGACCCTGTACAAGATTTCCGAGGCTGTAAATCTTTACAGGAGTAAAAACCCTCACCTTTCTCCTGTGAAACAGCTGGTAGTTTCAAACTGCTGACTGTGAGGTTAGCAGCCTGATTAGTAACCACTACGCTACCAAAGGTCCTTTGAGCAGTTAGTATAGGTATCCTTATTGAGAAGAACATGTTTATCAGGCAATAGTGATACCATTTCATTCCAGATATAAAGAAAATCTTTCTCTCCACAATGGAATGTGTTTATTATCAGCAACCAAATAAATTATTCAGATGATTTACAGCCTCAGAAACCCTATCTAGGGTTGCTATGAGTTACAACTGACTGATAGCACCTAGCAACAACAACAAAATAGTCCTAGTTATGGCTCATAAATTGATTCAAAACTCATGTAAATTTGAAATCACTTTAAACAAAATGAAAACAAAAATGTCTTTCCACAAGGTTCATTGATTTTTTTGGAAATTGGTTAGTCATCCATTTTTTTCTTTTCTATTTTGCTAAAATATACTAGCAGGGTCATGGTGCTCCTCTAATAAAATTTGAATTTATGACTTCCTATAACATAGTTTTAGTACAAATTATATAAAAACATAAGGATGGGAGTCTGCCAAATTTGCCCCTTGATGTTATTAATGGATTCATCCTCAATTCCTTTACTTGTCATTGTTGTTGTTGTTGTTAAGTGCCGTCGAGTCGGTTCCGACCCATAGCGACCCTGTACAGGGTTTCATAGACATTGACTATTTTATTATGAGCCAATGAGAGGCAAATACTTTAAAAGTAGCATTGAAAAGTAAGACACTATCTATTAATGGGTAGCTATGAAAATGGTTTCTGCCTGTTTGCCAAAGTATGTAATGAAATACTTGGATGGTGCATACAGTGGAAAGTGAATGAGGTAAGTCAACAAGTACTGCAAGTAGGGTTCCAGTTCATCTTTGTTGTTGTTGTTGTTAAGTGTGGTTGAGTCAGTTCCAACTCATAGCACCCCTAAGTTCCAAAGAGTGACTGGTGGGTTTGAACTGCCAACCTTGTGGTTAGTAGCCCAATGCTTATTCTACAGTCATATCAAGACCCAGCTTATACATGCACTGGTTTATTTAAAACAAAACCTGTTTAAACATATCTTTGCAATTGGTGGTTGGCTGCAGACACATTTTCTCAATAATATACTTGTCTTAGTCTCCTTAAAGTACCTTCAAATAAAGATCCAATCAATATAGTGCTTACTCAAGGTAGAGAGGCCATCTCAGAAGGTTATGGAGACTGTTTTCAGATTCTAAATGGGAGATCTTAATAGATTTCTCAAAGGACACAGGACAACCATGGGGGCTTATGATGAATACGGTTTAAGAAAATAGAATGTTGCATTGATGAGGAAAGGCTGGGATAGTTGGACTTAGGAATTTTATTTTTTTCTATCAGGACAACGCACATGCTCATTCTTGGAAGGTAACAAGGGCTGTTCTAGGAGAATTTCATAGAGAAACTGTTGTGCTGAAAAATGAAGTCAGTATTGTTGGGGACTCTCTCCTTTCGCCAGACAACAGAAGATGCTGAGTTATCATTTTAAGTATTGTCATATTAGGCTGATGCTATATAAGGAGCCCTGGTAGCTTAGTGGTTATGAATCTGTCTAGTATATAAGCCACGGGATTTTCTGTGGAAGATGTCCAAACTGCTGTTTTGATGTGGTGTAAATTGAAGAGTACAGAATTCTTCAGGGAAGGCTTGTTGTTGTTGTTGTTGTTGTTAGGTGCCACCAATTCAGTTTGACTCATAGGCACTTCATATAGGTGGCTGTTGGGTTGACACTGCCTACCTTGCAGTTCAAACAGACCTGAGGTCCAATGTTTATCCTACAGCACCAAACAAGGATTTCCAGGGAAGGATCGGTGGTGGTTATGTGCCATGGAGTCAGCTTCGACTGAGTGACCATGCATAGGATTTTTGAGACTGTAAATCTTTACAGGAACAGAAAGCCTCATGGTTCTTCTGCTGAACCATGGGCAGTTTCACCACTGCTGACCATGAGACGAGCAGCCTGACTTGGAACCACTATGCTAGAAAGCCCCCCTTCAGAAGTGTAAGTAAGTCTCCTAGATGGACAATAGGTCAAGAAACAGTAGTTTCACATTTTGTTTTTTTTTTTTTCAGAAATGATTTCTACGAGTTTATAAACAAGACTGTGTGGCTTAGCCTAGTATATGTTTATTGTTTTGGGGTTTCCAAGGAGTGGCTGGTGAGTTTGAACAGTTGACTTTATGGTTCAAACTGACCTTGAGGTAGAGTGCTTATCCTACTTTGTTGTTTTTAAGTGCTGTTGAGTCAGTTCCGACCCATAGCAATCCTGTATAAGGTTTCTAAGGAGCAGCTGGTGAATTTGAACTACTGACCTTGTGGTTCAAATTGACTTTATGGTCCAGTGCTTTATTCCACAGTGCTGCACCATTGCTTCTACCTCCTAGTTTGTTGTTGCTAACTGCTGTTGAGTGGTTCCAACCCATAGAGATGCTGTGTAGGATTTCTGAATCTATAAAATATTATTAATTAAATTTAACTTGAACTATTTTCTTGTGAGGAAAAGTTACAGTATGGCATCAGATATATTGTAGAAAATATTGAATCAGTTCTTACTGGTCTTCTCTGTTCAAATGTTGCTTACAGCAACTACTGGAATGCTTACCAGCATAAAAAGGTGGTGGTGGTGGTTATGTGCCGTGGAGTTGGAACCGACTCATAGTGACCCTGTACAGGGTTTCCAGGGCTGTAAATCTTTATGGGAGCAGAACACCTCATCTTTCTCCTGCAAAACAGCTGGTAGTTTCGAACTGCTGACTTTAAGGTTTGCAGCCCAATTCATAACCACTATGCTACCAGAGCTCCTTAACATAAAAAGGTGGGAAAAGTTATTTCAATAACCAACTTTACAGATAAGCCAGATATTTTTATATGATTTTAAGTTTTTTTTGTTTTTTTTTTTCCCTTCAATTTCCAGGCTCATCCACTATGGATGCACCGAAGGTCCAAGAATATTCATGTGACAACTCAGTCACAATCTAGAGTGGCTACACTTTACTCCTTCAGGAATCAGGTTGTCCTCTACAAAACCCTGTGAATTTGTAAGCACAGTCATCCAGCTTCTAATTGCAAGCCATTTGGAAACATTTAATTTAATATTTAAAGAAAGAGAAATCATTGAACACAAGTATTAATGAGTCTTGTGAAACCACTGATTTTACTTCAGAGGTACTCGTGAAAGCCCAACAAATTGAAACTGAAAAGGAGGCTATAACACTTGATAAGATGCCATCTGCATTATCTCAATAGCCAGAAATGGAAATTTATTTTATTCAATAATCCTGAATTTTGTTTTGTATTTTTAAAATACGGTTCTATTTAAAATTCAGTTCAAGAAATGTTCTGAAGATACATTTCTGATGGTGGGAAAACTATCCAGATTTACACTGATTCATATGTATAGTCCATAAGCAAACACCTGGGCAGTTGAGTTAGCTTTGATTATAATTTGGGAGGAGAAACTAATCTATTTTTGGATTTTCTTGCCTTAAAATTGTCAACATCTTTCAAAAGTGTCACTGGGTGCTTTTCCCCAAAATGAAAACATGAAAATACATTTTCTAAGGCAAGTGGCAGGGAACATATACAGCATACTTTTAAGTCACTCAGTTATTTGAAATTTTCATTTTGTTTCCCTCAGTATATTTCCTAACAAATTTTAAAATGCAAGTTGTAACTCTTCTAGCACTGTTGCTATATATAGCAGTACTTTATCTTGACTGCTGATCTCTTTTCTCCTCTGAATTTCTGTATTCTTGTCTCTCAGTTCTGATGTTACCACTGAAAAGTATATTCCTAGGCACTGTAGAAGCTCTTTTATGTGCTAGTGTGGTTATTCCTGAGCAAGAATGAAAATGATTGCTCTTTCCAGGTCCCTGTTGCTATTCTCTCTAAGTCCGGGGACATTTCCTTCTGTCATATCACCTTTAGCCAGGTGGTTTGTTTGTAGACTTTTGTTTTCCTATTATGACTGCTGAATTGAATCCATTTATAGGTTTGCTGCTTTTACAAAGAGTCCTGATTTAGCTTAGTTGTAAAACATTCAGTATTTGAGAGGGGAAATATTGAGAGATAATTTTTTAAAGGGGAGAGTAAAATAGCAGTACCTTTTTTTTTGCCTTCTTAGGTATGTTTTTGGGGAAATTTATCCAATATATAATTGAAATTGTAAATTCCTTATATCAATAAGAAAGAAAGGAATAGGAGCACCTAAAGTTTTGATATATATTACTTTGCCATATAAGGCAGAACTTGTTTTAAAAAATTGTGAGATATATATTTCCTTATTTTGTCAGCTGAAAAAACCTTGAAGCAGTGTTATCTTAGTAATAATAAGCCTACCTAGTACCTAGATTTTGATTTCTAATACATTCTCCAATAAAAGGAAACAGGGCTTCTTAGAGAAGTAAAATATTTATTTGCAGATAAATATTTTAACATATTCTTATATAAAGAGACTTTGAAGATATCCATTGAAAAAATTATTGGAACTGATAAGTTCAGCAGGATACAAAATTAATATTTTAAAAAAATCAATTGTTTTTCTATGCACCTGCAAAGAACAGTTCTAAACCTGAAATTCTGAAAATAATTTCTTTTACAATAGCGTAACAATGAATAAAATGGTTAAGAATAAATTTAACAAAAGAAATATAAACACCACTGAAAACTACATTGAAAATGTTGACAGACGTTGAAGAACTAAGAAAACGGATCCTGCTGTGGTGCTGTAGAATAAGCACTGAACCACAAGGTCAGCAGTTCAAGCTCACCAGCCACTCAACGGCATTTAACAACAACAACAAGTAAATGGAAATACATCCTGTGTTCATGAATTGGAAGACTGAATGCTATTTAAATGGCGAAACTCAGTGACCCTATTCGACAGGATAGAATTATCCCAAAAGGTTTCCTAGGCTATAAATCTTTACTGAAGCAGATTCCAACATCTTTCTCCCACAGAACAACTGGGGGGTTTGAATCATCAACCTTTTAATTAGCAGTCCAGTACTTAACTCGCTGTGCCATTAGGACTCCTTTTAAAATGAGAACACTCTCCAAATTTGTCTACACACACAATTCAACTCCTGTAAGAAAGAATACCAGCTGGCTTCTATTTTGAAATTGACTAGCTGACTCTTGAGTTAATTTCCAAACTTAATGTATTCAGAATTCCCAAAACAATCATGGAAAAGAGGAACAAAGTTGGAGGACCTACCCTTCCTAATTTCAAGACTTCCTGCTTAACTACATAGGTTCATAACTATGTAGAATTGGCAAAAGGATAGACATATAGATCCATGAAATAGAATTGAGATTCCAGAAATGTTCCCATTTAAAATAAATAGATCTTTAAGAAGTGTGTCAAGTGAAGGGGACTACAAACACGAATGCATGTGGGTAAGTAAAAAAAGACTGCTGGAAAGTCATGGAAACCTTTATTTGAAAAATTATCAAACTGTCCAGCTAGATCTGTGCATTTCTGTAATGAATTCTGAATGCTTGAGTTACATCACCTCACAATGTCACTTTTGGCATCCTTGAGGGACTTAAATTGTGCTGTAGAGTTTTTTGGGTAAAGCTTCTCAATGAAATTCTTTTAGAGCAACCCTTGATACCCTTGAAGAATAAATAGGTGCATTGTCATGATGGAAAAAAAAAAATTCCTCCATGCAATTTTCTTGACATTTTTCTCACCAGTGCAGTTTTCCACTTTCTGAAAACATTTCTCGAATAATCCATGATGATCATTCTGTGTCCTTTGAGAAAAGCTACCAAGATTATCCCTTTGGGATGCTTTGAAACAGCCTCCTTATCTTCTGAGCTGACTTCTCAGCCTAGATTTTAAATGATTCATCAGAGTCCCTTGGGAGATGCTGTTTTGATTGGATCATTTGTGTTTCAAAGCACACCATGAAGAAAATGAGAAGGCAATCTGAAAATCAGGAGATAATATTATTAATCATTCATCTAATAAGGGCCTTGTATGTAGAATGTGGAGTCCTGAAATGGCGCTGTGGGTTAATGCGTTGGACTGCAAAGTCGGTTTCAAGCTCACCAGTCGCTCCTTGGAAACTCTATACAGGGTTGCTAAGGGTCAGAACCGACTCAAAAACACTTAACAACAACAACAACAACAATGTAGAATATACAACTCAATTGCAGACAGACAAATAATTAACAAGTGGGCAAAGAACTCAAATTGACATATCGTCAGAGAAAATAAGCACAAGACTTTGCTTAACATTGTTGTGGCTAACTGTCAATGAGTCTGTTCAGACTCATAGTGATTCTGCATAGCGTTTTCCAAGGAGTGGCTGGTGGATTTGAACCACTGACTTTGCAGTTAACAGTCCAGTGCTTATCCTACAGCAACATGTAAATTAAAGCTACAATGAGATAACAATAAATGGCATTTCTAGGTGGACAAATGATTAAGATTTGTACTACTATTGTAAAGTGTGATGGTTTGAACTCACACACAGACATGTCAGAAGACAGGTCTGATGGTCTGGAACTGTTCTGCTCTGCACACATGGGCTCATCATGAGTAGAAATCAAGATAGCTACTAATAACAAGAAGAAGATGGCTAAAATGAATTTTAAAAAGGCAACTGAAAACCAATATTGACAAGGACGTGGAGAATATAAAACCCTCATACTGTGTTGCTGCTGTAAATGATTCGAGTCAGTGCTGACTCGGAGCAACCCTGTATAGGCTTCCCTAAGCTTTAACTTTTGGAGGAAGCAGAAGAAAGTCTCTTCTTTCTCCCACAGAGCAGCTGACGGGCTCGAACTGTGGGCCTTGTGGTTCTCAAGGCAGTGCTTATTTTATGAGTCACCAAGCCCCCCCACTTGTCCAGGAGTGATTATAAAATAACGCAGTCACTTTCTAAAGCAATCTGCCAGTTTTTGAAAAGATTAAACAGAGAGTTACTACATGATATAGCAGTTTCCCTTCAAGGTAATTGAACACAGATATTCATTCAGACAAATGCTTGTGCAGGGATGTTCATAGCAGTATACGCACAACAATTAAAAAGTGGAGACATTCAAAATGTCAATCAAGTGGTCAGTGATAAATAAAATCACATTGCTGCAATGCACAAGCCAGCACAGCCAACAAAATAACAGATAATTGGTAGATTTTTGACTGGGGCAGTGCTGGAGAAATGCACAGGGACTGCTAATGTGTACAGGGTTTATTTTCAGGGTGATCAAAATGTTTTAAAATTGACTTTAAATTTGTGGTTATAATTGCACAATGCTTTACATATATTAAAAACTATTGAATTGGATGATTTAAATTAATTATATTGCTCACAAATTACATCATAATAAAAGTGTTAAAACGAAAAACAAAACTGCTAATAAGAAAGAAAACTGCTAATAAGAACAATTACTAGTATTGAATATTCAGTATGTTCTAAGAAGTCACTGCCCTGACTGAGAAATGTATTTATATAATCTCCAGGCAATCCTCATTATGAACCCTCTAAAAAAGTTATTATCTCCATTACAGAAGAAGGGATCAAGCCATAAGAAGATAAAGTGACTAAGTGACTTGCTTGGGGCCCCCAGTTTGAAAGAGATGGGAACAAGAGGGACGTGTGAGCTCAGATACTGTGAATCTTGAACTAGATTCTAAATTAGCACAGGTCACAGCCTCTGGTAAGAGGAAGTGAAACTGCGAGGACATGTCAGGATGCTGAGCCTTCAGAGTCTTTTCCCCACATCATAACACTTTCACCGTGGACAGAATGATAGTGTTTTGATATATTCAAGAAATCTTTGTGTTGGTAATATAAAATTCTGATAAAATTGGTTTACTAACGTAATGCATGGTTTTTATTCCTTCCTCACTCATTTGAATTTCAATCGCCACATTTTTTTCTGCCTATAAGGTCTTTTATCAATTTTTAAGAAATCTTAACCTTCTTGATAGCCTTTGTTATTGTTGCTAAATGCTTTTGAGTCAGTTCGGACTCATGGTTGCTGAAATTCATAATAGATTTTAGAGCATCTGATGGTGATTCCTCAAATGTTAAGATTTTAATTGAGTGGGGAATAAGATTTATAAAGAAATCTTGTTGTTGTTAAGTGCCATTGAGGCAGTTCCAACTCACAGTGACTTGTATAGGATTTCCAAGGAGTGACTGGTGGGTTTGCGCCACCAAACTTGTGGTTAGCAGTCAAGTGCTTATCCTACAGCACCACACCAAAACTCCTTAGAGAGAAATAAGATGATAAAAACCTTTGCACAAATATAAATTCTTATCCATTTGAATTTTTATTTCTCTTTTTTTAGAGAGAGAGATAAAAACTAAAATTAATGAGAATTCTTATTTAAGCAAATGTTATTAAGGAACCACATTTCAAGTGGAGAAATAACTAAAAAGTAAATGCATCATTGGAGTCTTTCAAGAGGCATAAACAGCTGTTTTAACAAATAAAGAGCTAAAAGAGAATTCAACAAATTTCTCCCTAGGTATCTGACTTGCTCTTAAAATAAAATTGATATGGAGAACATATTAATATCACAACATTTTCTCCACACTACATCTATAATAGTGTTGAAGGAGATAGTTGCATATTGTGGAGTAAAAAGATGACTATGTGGCACTGTAGGATCGACTGTAAGATCAGTTTGAACCACAAGGTCAGTGGTTCAAACTCACCAGCTGTTCCTTGGAAACCCTATACAGGGTCACTATGAGTTGGAACCACCTCAGTGGCATGTAGCAACAACAACATTATATGTTATTATTAGTGATTTTCTTATGTTGTTGTTAAGTGAGATCGAGTCGATTCCGACCCATAGTGACCCTGTATAGGGTTTTTTGAGGAGCAGCTGGTGAGCTTGAATCGCCAACCTTGCAATTCAAACGGCTTTGCAGTCTGGCACAATAACCCACAGCACCACACCAAGACTCCTGATTTTCTTATATGGCCCAATAAATCCTTATAATACCAGAAGGAAGTTTTTCCTTGGAGTTAAAAAAAATGGCACTGAGAGTTTATTACTTAAAGTTCATAAATAGAAAATAATATAAGGGATAGAATGAGAGATGGCAAAATACCATAATATCTGGGATATTGGCAGGAAATGATATAACGGGTTAAAGGATTAGAAACAAGATTTCTTTCAGTTCTGCATGGCCTTTCATTCTCAGGAAGCTACAGCTTGCATAAACATTTCCATATTCTTTTTTTGTATATCCTGAGTGTCCATGCATTCCAGGGCCTTCCTAATTTACTGCAATTGTGCCAGTCTTCTTGTCCTTATGTAATGTTGACTTGCCATATGCATTGTTGTTGTTGTTATGTGCCATCGAGTCGGTTCCGACCCATAGCGACCCTGTATAGGGTTTCCGAGGGTGTAAATCTTTACGGGAGTAGAAAGCCTCATCTTTCTCCGGCGGTGCATCTGGTAGTTTCGAACCACTGATCTTAAGGTTCGCAGCCCAATTCGTAACCACTACGCTACCAGAGCTCCTTATGCATTACACTTCAGTTAATTCCTAACAATATAGGACAGAGTAGAACAGCTCTATAGGGTTTTCCAAAGCTGGAGCTCTGGAGGCATTGTGGGTTAAGATGTTGAGTTGCTAACTTAACTGCAAGATAGGTGGTTCAAACCCACTAGTTTCTCCCAGGAGAAAGATGAGGCTACCCGCTTTAGTAAATCCTATATAGAGTCAGAATAGTCTCAATGACAGTGAAATCTTTATGGAAGCAGACTGCCACATATTTCTCTGGTGGAGCAGTTGGTGGGTTCAAACCACAGATCTTTTCCTTAGCAGACAAGTGCTTAACCTCTGCGCCACCAGGACACCTTTTGCTTATCCTTGCCCCCACTAATAATATGAGAGCTACTGTGTGCTAGGCACTTGTAGAACATTTTTAACATATTTTATTTTTAATCCTTGAAACAATTCTGTAGGAAAACATATGGATACTTGTTTTTAAACGTAAGAAAACTAAGCTTCAGAATAATTGAGTTTCTTGTCTAAGGTATCAAAGTTAAGTTTTTGAGTTGGAATTTAAACTTAAATCCAAGTAAGAAGTGTTCTTTTTATGATGCCCTTTGATCCCATCCTGAGGACAGAAACTTTATCTCATTCGTTGAAGAATTTCCTCTTCACAGCATCTGGAGGAATGTCAGTGAACTTTTACTTAAGTGAAATGAACAAGATATGATGTTACAGTGTTGTATAAATATGACTGGGCTAGGAGTCAAAATTTTGGTTCTAATCATGGCTCAGTCATTGATAAACTGTAAAATCATATTGAGTAAGCCACTTGCCTCTACATGTTCAGCTACAAAATGGTGGTTCAATGAGTATTTAATTTAGAGTAAGATCATGACCTCCAAGCAAGTGTAAAGGATTACCTTGACTGGTAATGCATTCCTGCCCTTAGCCAGGTACACTTTTATATTTAACTCATCACTTAATCAGTCTCTGGGCAATCCTTTTAACCTTTATTGTGGTATAAACATCCCACTTCTATTTTTATACCTGCTTATAGAATGGTATTAGTTACTAGTTGCCATGGATTCCTACTCATGGAGACCCCAGGTGAGTAACAGTAGAGCTGCGCTCCTTTCTTTTTTCAGTAGCCAATCTTTTGGAAGTAGATTCCAAGCCATTCTTCTGATGTGATTCTAGGTTCATTCTAACTTCCAGCCTGTCGATGAGTAGCCTAACTATTAACTGTTTGTGCCATTCATGAAATCTTGTAGAATCCACCCCACTCCCACCTGCTTTAGTGTCACAGGTGTCCCACATGTTATAGGGTAGGCTGTGACCTTTCACAAGCAGGCCATCAGAGCTTCCTTCTAAGGCATCTCTGAGTGGCTTCAAACTAGCAGTCTGTTGGTTATAATCAATCACTTAACTATGTATGCCTCTCAGAGAATTTTCCATAACAGTATTAAGAAAAAAATCAAAGTTTGGAATGCAAACAAGACCAGTAATCCTTTTTACAGTAATATGAACATTCAAAAAATCTTCTGCAAGCTGACAGGAATAAAAACATGTCAGTGTATTTAGAACGTCCTCCCTTTGTTCATTTTTCCTTCAAGTATGTGCAAGCACATCTATATTTGTTTTAGGATTCTCAGCAATATGAGACTGACCATTTTATGGGATAACACAAATATGTTTTCATTGCTGAAAATATCTCACGAACAGCTAATGATTTGTTTGCCTTGTACTTTCTCTGACACTTTGAGCTGCTTTTCGGTTCATGTTATCAGTTATTCTAGCCTGTGGTTTAGTAGTCTGAGATGGGTGCTCCTTCCTTTGGCAACATGAAGGCATGGGGTTAATGACCCCAGTAACCCAGAGAAAAATCTAAACGGAAATATTGCTTTTTAGAGTGCTCTAAAAGCTGGAGTTGTGCTTTTTCTAAAACCTCTTGGAGAATATGCCCAATGGAGGATCGCCTTGCAGGCATTTTTCATTCCTGGTCTGACTCAGACTCCACTTAAAATTACATGATGACTTTAACATCCATTCTGAAAGCATGGCTAGAAAGGATTAGACAGTTTATTAAAATGCCTTTTTTTTCCTATAAGATTTTCTACTTTTTCCACAGTGTAAGGCTTCACATGTTTGGGTGTGATATGATGTTTGGGAATAAATAAAAAATAAACTGTTATCATTTGTGATTCCACCAAATCAGGGATATATTTTTCATATTTGAAATAGAAAATTTATATTTTTAATATCAATAGGCATGTTCTGGAAACTCTGACCCAGCTATAGTGAAGTCAAAGATCTCTAGGTTTTTGGATTTTAAATAAACAGATAATATTTAGAAAGCAGAGAGGGATTATATAGCTTCTTTACACTAGCACATTACCTTGCAGAATAGAACTGTGTTTTCTTTCTAATCTCTTTCCTTTTATGGTGATTCAAACCGATGCTCAGCCAATACGATTTTTAGCAGGACACTTGTCAGAATCCATCAATAAATTGCTTTTATTTTGTAATTGTGTTACTGTGAGTTTACTTAATCAGACTTTTCTATCCAAAGTTTTCTTGTTGCTAAAGGCACTCTAGTTGGTTCAATTGATAATGACCCTATATAGGGTTTCTGAGAAGTGGCTTGCAGGCTTGAACTGATGACCTATTGTTTAACAGTCCAGAGATTATCCTATAGCACCATACAAGTACTCTTTGTTGCTGTTGTTTGTTGTTGTTAAGTGCCATCGAGTCAATTCCAACCCGTGGCGACCCTGTACAGGGTTTCCGAGGCTGCAAATCTTTACGGGAGCAGAACGCCTCA
Organism: Chrysochloris asiatica; assembly: GCF_000296735.1. Lineage (NCBI taxonomy): Eukaryota > Metazoa > Chordata > Mammalia > Afrosoricida > Chrysochloridae > Chrysochloris > Chrysochloris asiatica. The sequence continues at coordinate 21,073,563 of NW_006408556.1, forward strand.
TCTTTCTCCTGCGAAACAGCTGGTAGTTTCAAACTGCTGACTTTGCGGTTCACAACCTGATTAGTAACCACTACGCTACACGTACTCTTTAATGCGCACCAAATGATTGAGTGGGACCATCAAAAGTGGATACTCAGGACTCTAAGCCTGGTATGGGTTTGTTTTGCCATCTTGATGAGTTTAAAAGGCATCCTCTCAGAAACAGGAACAGACAATACCAGGACCATAAGAAAAAAAGGGGGGTAGCAATTACTGGATCGTGAGAGCTCTACCTGGAAAAGCAGTGCTGACAGAGACGCCACATGGAGCAACATGGCCCAAATAAAACAAAGTCCACCACTTGTCTGTCAGTTTGTAGTACTGTGGTGGCTTGTGAGTTGCTGTGATTCTGAAAACTATGCCACCAGTATTTTAAATACCAGCAGGGTCACCACCCATGGTGGACAAGTTTCAGATGAGCTTCCAGACGAAGACAGACTAGGAAGAAGGAGAGATGAACTAATTCTGAATATTTAGTCACTGAAAACCTTATGGATAACAGAGAAAAACTGTTAGATATAGTGCCAGAAAATGAGACCCTCAGGTTGAAAGGCATTCAAAATATGACTGGGGAAGAGCTGCCTCTTCAAAGTAGAGTTGACCGTGATGACACGAATGGAGTAAAGCCCATGGGAGAAAAGCCCGCAGGACCTTCATTTGCTGATGGGGCACAACTCAAAATGAAGAGAAACAGCTGTAACATCCATTGAAAATCAGAGCATGGAATGTACGAAGTATGAATCTGGGAAAAATGGAAGTTGTCAAAAATGAAGTGGAATGCAAAAACATTGATATTTTAGGCATTGGTGAGCTGAAATGGAATGGTATTGGCCATTTTGAATCTGATGATCACATGGTTTACTATGCCAGAAATGACAAATTGAAGGAGAATGGTATTTCATTCATTGTCAAAAATAACATATCCAGATCAGTCATGAGGTACAATGCTCTCTGTGTTAGGATAATATCCATGTGCCTACAGGGAAGACCAGTTAATACCACTATTATTCAAATTTATGCACCAACTATTAAAGCTAGTGAGGATGAAACAGAAGAATTCTACCAAGTTCTTCAATCTGAAACTGATCAAACATGCAATCAAGATGTATCGATTATTACTGGTGATAGGAATGCAAAGGTTGGGAGCAAAGACAAAGGATCAGTAGTTGGAAAATATGGCCTGGGTGATAAAAATGATGCTGGAGAATGCATGATAGAATTCTGCAAAATCAATGATTTGGTCATTCCAAATACCTTCTTTAGACAGAATAAGAGACGACTAAACACATGGACCTCACCAGATGGAATACATAGAATTCAAATTGACTACATCTGTGGAAAGAGATGATGGAAAAGCTCCATATCATCAGTCAAAACAAGGCCAGGGGCAGACTATGGAACAAACCATCAATTGCTCATATGCAAATTCAGACTGAAGCTGAAGAAAATGAAAACAAGTCCACGAGAGCCAAAATAGACTTTGAACATATTCCACCTGAATTTAGGGATCATCTGAAGAACAGATTCGATACATTAGACACTAAAAATGAAAGACCAGAAGAGTTGTGGGATGACATCAAGAACATCATACATGAAGAAAGCAAAAAGACATTAAGAAGACAAGAAAAAAAGGAAAAGATCAAAATGGATGTCAGAGAGACACTGAAACTTGCTCTCCAGCGTAGAGATGCTAAAGAAAATGGAAGAAATGAGGAGGTCCAAGAGCTGAACAGAAAATTTCAAAGATCAGTTCAAGAAGATAAAGCCAAATATTACAACAAAATGTGCAAAGATCTGTTATCAGAAAACCAAAAAGGAAGAACATGCTCAGCATTTCTCAAGCTGGGGGAACTGAAGAGAAAATTCAAGCCTCAACTTGAAATATTGAAAGATTCTCAGGGCAAATTTACTGAATGATGCAGATAACATCGCGAGAAGATGGAGGGAATACACAGAGTCGCTGTACCAAAAGGAAATGGTTCATGTTCAACCGTTTCAAGATGTAGTATATGATCAAGAGCCAATGATAATGAAGGAGGAAGTCCAAGGTGCATTGAAGGAATTGGCAAAGAACAAGGCACCAGGAATTGATGGAATACAACTTGAAAGCTCTCAAGAAAATGAGGCGGCACAGAAGGCACTCACTTTTGTCTGTTCTAAGAAATTTGGAAGATATCTATCTTGCTAACTGATTGGAAGAGATCCGTATTTGTGCCTATTCCAAAGAGAGGTGACCCAATGGAATGTGGAAATCATTGGGCAATCTCTTTGATATCCTATGTGAGTAAAGTTTTACTAAAGGTAATACAGAAATGGCTACAATCATGCATTGACAGAACGTCCAGAGGTTCAAGCCAGATTCAAAAGAGGCCGTGGGATGAGGGATATCATTACTGATGTCCGAGGGATCTTGACTGAAAGCAGATAATATCAGAAAGATGTTTACCTGTGCTTTATTGACAAAGGCTTTCAATTGTGTGGATCATGACAAGTTATGGACAACATTGTGAAATATGAGTATTCCGGAACACTTTATTTTGCTCGTGAGGAATCTGTACCTGGACCAAGAATATGGGAACATTGAATGGTTTCAAATTAAGAAAGGTATGTGACAAGATTGCATTCTTTCACCATACTTATTTAATCTGTTTGCTGTGCAAATAATCAGAGAAGCTGGGTTATATGAAGAAAAACGTGGCATCAGGATTGGGGGGAAGACTCATTAACAACCTGCAATATGCAAATGATACAACCTTGCTTGTGAAAGTGAAGAGGACTTAAAATCTTTACTGATGAAGATCAAAGAGCACAGCCTTTAGTATGGATTACATCTTAATTTAAAGAAAACAAAAGTCCTCACCACTGGACCAGTAAATAACATTCTTATCAAAGGAGAAAAGATTGAAGTTGTCAAGGACTTCATTCTTCTTGGATCAACTATCAACACTCATGGAAGCAGCAGTCAAGAAATCAAATGACGTATTGCATTAGGCAAATCTGGTGCACAAGACCTTTTTAAAGTGTTGAAGAGCAAAGATGTCAGCTTGAGGACTAAGGTGCGCCTGACCCAAGCCATGGTATTTTCAATAACTTCATGTGCATGCGAAAGCTGGACAGTGAATAAGGAAGACCATAGAAGAATTGATGCTTTTGAGTTATGGTGCTGGAGGATAATATTGAAAGTGCCATGGGCTGCCAAAAGAACTAATAGATCCATTTTGGAAAATGTGCAGCCAGAGTGCTCCTTGGAGGACAAGATGGCCAAACTTCGTCTCTCATGCTTTGGACATATTGTCAGGAGGGACCAGTCTCTGGAGAAGGATATCATACTTGGTAAGGTAGAGGATCAGAGAAAAAGAGGAGGACCCAAAAAAAGATGGATTAGCCAAGTGGCAGCGTCGATGGACTCAAGTGTGGCAACAGTAATGAGGTTGGCCCAGGATCAGGCAGTGTTTTGTTCTGCTGCGCATTAAGGTCTCTATGAGTCAGTATCGACTCGATGGCACCTAACAACAACAACAAAGTGAAGTACCTATGGGCAAGAGGCTAGTCTCAGGATGTGCCTATGGGCATTTACCAGTTGGCTAAAGGAACTTTGTAACTCTTGCCAAAGCTAGGCAAAAGCTGAAGGGCCTCATGCTGAAGAGGTCAAAGACAAGAACAAGAAATGCCTGCCGTATGGCCAGAGAAGAGGCATTCTTGAATGAAGAAATACTGTATCCTGAGTTGTTTCTGATCCTGAATTGTACCCTTTTCATTTCCCTAATAAACCCCATAGTCTTAAGGACTGTTGATGAGTTCTATGTGGCCACTGCAATAGATTATCGAACTCAGATGTGAAGCAGAGAGTGCTATGGGAGGACTGGTTGTTATCAGAATTGTACAAAGATGGTTGAAGGGTGAATGCATGCCTGACTTCTGCCTCATAGGAACTGGCCTTGGGCTGATTTTGAGTTTGATTCTCCTGTCATATTGTGAAGCCAGAGGAAGTCAGACATGATCTCCCTGCCATTTTTTCATTAGTTGATTGTCAATAAAGTGCATTTTTGGTGGCCACTGATTCAATTTCTACTTTGTAGCCTTCTAGTAAGTTGGCTCAGAGTGTTCAACTGCTATTTATAAGGTTTTCGGTGACTAAAAGGAGCTCTGGTAGCATAGTGGTTATGAATTGGGGTGCGAACTGCATTGTTAGCTGTTCGAAACTACCAGCTGTTTCACGGGAGAAAGATGAGGCTTTCTGCTCCTGTAAAGAATTACAGCCTCAAAAACCCTGTACAGGCTTGCTATGAGTCGGAACCAACTCCACGGCACATCACCACCAACCACCAGTGACTAAATATTTGGAAGGACTCTGTCTCTCCTTCTTTCTAGTCTGTCTGATGAAAATCAAAGATGGCAGACCTTAATATGGGTTGCACCACAATGTAAAAAAAAAAAAAAAAATCTTCACCACTGTATTAATAAACAACATTCATATAAATAGAGAAAAGATTGACGTTGTCAAAGGCTTCATTTTGCTTGAATTCACTATCAACACTCACAGAAGCAGCAGTCAAGAAATCAAACAACGTATTGCATTAGACAAATCTGCTGCACAAGTCCTCCTTAAAGTGTTGAAGAGCAAAGATGTCAGTTCAATGACTAAAATGCACCTGACTCAAGTCATGGTATTTTCAATAACTTCATATGCATGTGAGAGTTGGGCAGTGAAAAAGGAAAATCATAGAAGAATTGATGCATTTGAGTCATGGTGTTGGAGCAGAATATTAAGAGTATCATGGATTGCCAAAAGAACCAAATCAATCTGTGTTGGAAGAAGTGCAGCCAGAGTGCTCCTTGGAAGCTAGGATGGCCAGATACTAAATCTCATACTCAGGCACATTATCAGGAGGGACCAGTCTCTGGAGAAAGATACCATGTTTGGTAAAGTGGAGGGTCAGAGAAAAAGAGGAAGACCTCCAATGATTGGCAATCCAATGGATTGGCACAGTAGCAACCCCAATGGGCTCAAATGTAGGAATGATTGTGAGATTGGAGCAGGACTAGGCAGTGTTTCATTACATAGAATTATGTAAATAGAGTTGCTATGAGTTGGTACTAACTCGATGGCACCTAACAAAAACAACAACAACAGTAGGTTGGCAATTCAAACCCATCAGCTGCTCTTCAGAAACCTGACACAGGGTCGCTGTGAGTCCGAATTGACTCGATGGCTCTTAACAACAGCAGCAGCAGTTTTAATTTTGTAGTTCCATAACTTCATATGTCAAGTCATTATGATCACACATTGTGTATGATTTTTAGTGTAGTGGGTTGTGAGCGGAACTGCTCACTGCAACGTCATCAGTGTGAATCTACCAGCTGCCCTGTGGGAGAAAGGTAAGGCTTTCTGCTCCTGCAAAGATTTATAGCATCTTAAACCCTATTGTTGTTGCTAAGTGCGGTTGAGTAGGTTCCAACTCACGGTGACCTTTATAGGGTTTCCAAGGAGCAACTGGTGGATTTGAACTACTGACCTTGTTGCTCACAGTCCAGTGCTGATCCTCTAGCAGCACACCAGGAGTCTGGAAACCCTTACAGAGTTGGAACTGACTCAAAGGCATACAACCGCCACCACCAGTTTCACTGTAGAATATTTGTAAATTATTACATTGGGGAATAATTGTTCCCAAGCAAAAATAACCTCAAATGAAAAGAGCTTTAGCAATGGGTCATTGGGGCTTTCTTGACTCCTATTCTCAAATGCCATGAGGTTCTGGTGAGAAGTATAAATGAGTGAAGCAGACCTATATAGGATAACAGAATGATACAGCCTGGTGACCTAGAGATTTTATGTCCTATCTAAAAGAAAGCCCTGGTGATCAGCTTTCAAAAGGTCACAACCTTGAAAACACTACGTTTTACTCTGAAAGCAATGGGTCATCATGAGTTGGAATCATTTTGATGACAAGTTTGGTTTTGGCTGTTCTCAAAGTGGATAAATTTGAACAATTGAGGCAACCAAGAAAAACTCTGTTTTAGATAAAAATGAGAGACATCTGGCAAGTTTACAACCTCTGCAGAGCAATTGGAATGCGAGATCATTCTCTGACTTCTCCATTTCTCTCAGAGATAGAATCACTGACTTTAGGATTAATAGCCTTGGCCAACTCCAGCCAAGACTTCTTTCTAGGCAATGTGAATGCATAACTACCCAGGGAGCAGAAGTTCAAAAGAGTAATAGACAAGTGAAGGCCTTAATCAAGATTAATTAGCCACATCTCCATAATTATCTCAAAGCAAATCAGACAGAATTTTTCCATCCCCATAATTAAGAGAATATAATTTTCAATCAGCATTGTTATGTGCTACTTCAATACTAATTCTAGCTGGCTAAATCTTCTCCTAGATACCAGAATAAAGATTCATATTATAGCAATATTAGCAATGCCGGTTTCCAACGTTAAGAAAAAGGATTACATAAACTCAACCTTTATAAAATCATGGCTGTATAGAGTTTTAAGGAGCTCTGGTAGCATAGTGGTTACAGAGCTGGTAGTTTGAAACTACCAGCTGTCCCAAGGGAGAAAGATGAGGCTTTCTGCTCCCATAAAATTACAGCTATGCAGGATCACTAAGAGTTGGAAGTGACTCCACGGCACCCTATCACCACCACTATAGAGATTTAAGGATATTTAATGAATACCTTGTCTCACAGTCACTTCACAAGTGAGGACTTTGAGGTCCAACTAAATTAAGTGATTTTTTCAAAATCATCACAGAAAAAGAACCACTTTGCATATTTCCTATACTACAAGCTTTATGTTCTCCACGGTTCTGATTACATGCTGTTATTGTTGTTTTTTAAGAGCTGTTAAGTCCGTTTCAACTCTTAGAGACCCTATATAGGGTTTATGAGGAGCAGTTAGTGATTTTGAATCTCTGACCTTGTGATTAACAGTTCAGTGCTTACCCTAGAGCACCACACCAGGACTCTTGTTACATACGGTTGTTGTTCAGTGCTGTTAAGTCTGTTCTGACTCATTGTTGGTGCTGTTGTTTAAGTGCCATTGAGTTACTTCCAACTTATAGCAACCCTGTATAGGGGTTCCCAGGAGA
>NW_006408556.1:21082309-21087398 GCF_000296735.1 Chrysochloris asiatica
GAGTTTGAACTGCTAACCTTGCAGTTCAAATAACTTTACAGTCCAGCGCATTAACCCACAGCGCTACACCAAGAATCCTGTATATGGTAGGAGGTTTTAAAATAGAGGATATAAATGAATCACAACTATACATGGTAGAAATTTGAATGTTGATTTTTTTCCTATAAGTCAATGATGTAGAAGAAATTGCTCTTATCTTCTGAGACACTTCTACAGAGGCCTCATCTTGCACATATCCAACTCATGCTCTTCCTATAAACTGAGAGCTTCTCTAATATGTGTTACTCCCTTCTCTATGCTAATGTATTTATTCAAACAATTACAGAATTTCTTTATGTTCTGGATTCATCTATATTTTGTACGCTTGGAATAGCTGGAGCCTTGAGAAATACTAGATCTATGTGACAATCCATGTGGGTGATATGGACAAAAAGAAAAATTACAAGCAATGCAAAACTAAACACAAACTCAAACCAAACATATTGCTATTAAGTTGATTCTGACTCATACAGCCACTGTAATTTTACTTCTCAAATTCCTGGTGCGGTGCTAAAGGATAAGTCCTGGATTGTTAACTGAAATCTTCTGGTTAGTACCCCAGTGCATACTTACTAAGCCACCAGAGCTCTTTAAATGTAGAACTAGTAAAGTACCTCAGTTTAAAAGGTACTCGATATATAACTGGGGAAGAAGGTCTTCCTCAAACTAGAGCTGATCTTAGTGACATGGATAGAGCAGAGCTTTCAGGACCTTCATTTGCTGATGTGCCATAACTAAAAATAAGAAGTAACATGTGCAAACATCCATTAATTATTGGAAAATGGAACGTATGAAGTATGACTCTAGAAAAAATGGACATCATCAAAATGAAATGAAACACATGAAGATTGAAATTTAGCACATTATTGAACTGAAATGGACTAATATTACCCACTTTGAATTAGAAAATAATATGGTCTACTATGCTGGTAATACTTATTTAATCTGCATGTTGAGCAAATAATCTGAGAAATTGGATTATATGAAATAGGATGTGGCATCAAGATAGAGAAAGACTCTAAAAACCTGTAATATGGATTATACAACATTGCTTGCTGAAAACAAAGAGGATTTAAAATGCTTACTGATGAAGCTCAAAGACCACAACCTTCCCTATGGGTTGCACCTCATGGTACAGAAAACAAAAATCCTCACCACTGGACCAATAAATAGCATCATGATAAATAGAGAAAAGATTGATGTTGTCAAAGATTTCATTTCACTTCAGTACTCCATCAACATTCATGGAAGCAGTAGTCAAGATATTAAACGATGTATGGCATTAGGCAAATATGCTGCACAAGACCTCTTTAAAGTGTTCAAGAGCAAATAAATAAATTTGAGACTGAAGAGCTCCAGACCCAAGCCATGGCATTTTCAATAACCTCATATACATGTGAAAGTTGGACAGTTAATAAGAAAACCATAGAAGAGTTGATGCATTTGAGTTAGAGTGTTGGAGAAGAATATTAAAAGTACCATGGACTACCAGAAAAACAAAGAAATCTATATTGGAAGAAATATATCCAGAATACTCCTTAAAATCTAGGATGGCAAGAATTCATCTCTCATACTTCAGACATACTGTCAAGAGGGACCAGTCCCTGTAGAAGGACATCATGCTAGTAATGTAGAGGATCAAGGAAAAGGAGGAAGACCCCCCAAGGAGATGGATTAGCCCAGTGGCAGCAGCATTGGACTCAAGCTTAACAAAGATTGTTAGGATAGCGCAGTGTTTCTGTTGTGCATAAGTTAGCTATGTGTCTGAATCGACTCGACTGCACCTAACAACAGCAACAACAAATGCTGGGAATGGCAAATTCAAAGGAATAGGATCTCATTCATTATTCAATAGAAACTTTTAAGAGCTATTCTAAAGTACAACACAGTCAGAAATAGGATTAGCATCCATACTCTTACATAGAAGACAAATTAATGTGACTATTATGCAATTTACACACCAACAACTAATGCCAAAGATGAAGAAGGTCAAGATTTTAAACAACTTTTGCAGTCTGAAATTGATCAAACACACAATCAAGATGTATTAATAATTACTGGTGATTGGAATAAGAGCTAGTATCGGGAAAATATGACATTGCTGATAGAAATGACACTGGACAACACATGATATAATTTACAAGAACATCAACTTTCTAATTACAAATAGCATTTTCAACAAGGTAACAACTGCCTCTTGGTCTGTGTACAGGTTCCTCATGAGCACACTGAAGTGTTCTGGACTACACAATCTTCACAATGTTATCCACAGTTTGTTATGATATACATAGTCAAATGCCTTTGCATGGTTAATAAAGCACAAATAAACATCTTTATAGTATTCTATGCTTTCAGGAGTTAAGGGGGGGGGGCATCCATGTGGTTAAAAGAGTTTTCTTTGATGATGAAAATCCTCTGTATCTTGATTGTATCCATGTCACTATGCTGTATATGAGAACATGTAATCGTTTTGCAAATGTCACAACTGGGAGAAACTGAGTCAAGATACACTTGATTATTCTGTATTATTTCTTACAAATGCATGTGAATCTGCAAAAATCTCAAAAATTAATTTCAAATAAAAAACTATGCCTTATATAAAGGAACCCTGGTAGCATAGTGGGTTACAAGTTGGGCTGCTAGCAGCAAGACTACTACTTCGAATCTACCAGCTACTCCAAGTGAGAAAGATGAGGCTTTCTGCTCAAACAAAGATTTACACCTGCGCTAAAATAGAGTCACTATGAATCAGAACGGGCTCCATGGCATCCAACCACCACCACCGCCATGCTTTATATAAATTCCTTTTAAAATTTCCAAATGTATTAGAAGGGACAATTCAGTGCTCTGCACATTTTTTATTTAAGAAAATCAAAACAATATGAATAAATGATGGTAGGTAGTTTGTATACTAAGATAAGCACTGGTCTGCATTCACAAGGTTGGCGGTTCAAACCCACCAGTCACTCCTTGGAAATCCTATTCAGGGTTGTTATGAGTCGAAACAGATGTGACAGCACTTAATAACAACAACATACTTTCACTTGGGAAATTATATATGTGAACTTATTGATCTGAATGTGTTGAAGAGAGAAGATGTCAGCTTGAGGACTAAGGTGTGCCTAACCCTACCTATGGTATTTTCAATAACCTCATATGCATGTGAAAGTTGGATGGTGAATAAGGAATACCATAGAAGAACTGATGCATTTGAGTTATGGTGTTGGAGGAGAAAGTACCATGGACTGCCAAAAAGACAAACCAATCTGTGTTACAAGCACAGCCAAATTGCTCCATGGAAGCCAGGATGGCCAGACTTCATCTCTAATACTTCAGATATATTATTAGGAAAAACTAATCCCTGGAGAAGGACATCATGTTTGGAGGAGGGTTAGAGAAATAGAGGAAGACCCTCAACAATATGGACTGACATTGTGGCAGCAGCAATGGGCTCAAACATAGTAACGATTGTGAGGTTGGCGCAGAACTGGGCAGTGTTTTGTTCTGTTGTGCATAAGGTTGCTATGAGTCATTATACACTCAATGGAACCTAACAACAATAGCAACATTGATCTGAATGATTTAACATTTAATAAGCCTGAAAAGGCTGCAGTCTCCTGAAACTTGCTTACTAATTTCTATTAGTTACCTGCATTAAGGAGTCCTGGAGTGGCGCTGTGGGTTAATGAGCCAGACAGCAGAGCCGTTTGAACTGCAACGTTGGTGGTTCAAGCTCACCAATTGCTCATCGGAAACCCTATACAGGGTCGCTATGGGTCAGAACCGACTCAATGGCACTTCACAACAACTTGTATTAAACTTATTAGCAATCACATCTTAGATATTAGGAAATTGAAATAAAATATTCAAGATTGACTAGTGGTTCTCCAAGCATGGGCCATAGACTGTTAGAAGTCCCTGTGATCATTCCAGAGGATCCATGAGGCCAAAATTATCTTCATAAATGTTATTTGACATTTCACTATGCCAACTTTTTGCACTGACAGTGGATGAACTTGCTGGCATTTTAGCAAAAATCAAGGCAGCAACACTAAAATGTCCTAGTGGTCATATTCATCACTGCCTTGCACTCACAGTAAGAATAAGTGTGAGTTGCATTATAAAATGTCCTTGACAAACTGTAAAAATTATTGATTTTATTAAATGTCTGTCCTCAAGTAGATGTTGTAGTCAATATTCTATATGGTGAAATGGGAAGCATGAATCAAGTATTTTTGATGCATACCAAACATGATGGTTTTCTCTAGAAAAGGCACTTGCTTGATTGCTTGGGTTTTGAGTTGAATAAGCCGCTTTAACCCAGAATGTTTTTCCTTACAAGAACAGTTGATAGACAAACTACGGTTATTCAAGTTTGAATACTTGGCAGACATTTTCTTGAAAATAAACAATATAAATTTGTCATTTCAAGGAAAACAACTGACAGAATTTGTTGCTAATGATAAAATTTGTGATTTCAAATAAAAGTTAGAATTTTGCTTGAATCTGCTGTTGTGATTTTGGTCGTTTTTAGTACTTAAAACTACTCTGATGAGAGTGTTGGTGACATTAACAGATTCTCAATATTGTATAAAGAAATTCACCAACGTTTGGAAAATTTGCATAACTTAGTTAGCCAATATTTTCCAAGTGAACCTTTACTGATACAACAAAATTAAAAATCCAAACTAAAACTCACTGCCCTTGAGTCGATTTGGACTCATAGCAATCATGTATAGGGTTTCTGAGACTGTCAGCAGTTCAAAGCTACCAGCTGTTCCGCCGGAGAAAGATGAGGCTTTCTGCTTCCATAATGATTTACAGCCTTGGAAACCCTGTACAGGGTCTCTATGAGTCAGAACTGACTCCACGGCACATAACCACCACCACCACACCACCACTAAATCTTTATGGGAGCAGAAAGTCTCTCATTTTTCCCAGCAGAGCAAATGGTGGGTTTGAACTGCTGAGCTTACAACAGTACTTATTCTTCAGTACCACCAGCATTCCTTATAACAAAATTGTTGTTAAGTGCCATTTAGTTGGTTCC
>NW_006408556.1:21088703-21089550 GCF_000296735.1 Chrysochloris asiatica
GGGGTTTGTCCTGAATGCACTTGCCTTAATGGCTTCCCGGTGAACAATTTTCTTATTCTTGTAGTAGCTTATTATACTGCCATTGAAAACATCTTCACATGTGTAAATAGCCAGACTTATTAGTTTTATTTTCACATGAAGGAAATTAATCTTTTATCCTAACAGCCAACCAATAGGTTGTAAATCTTTGCTGTAGCAGAAAGCCTCATCTTTCTTCGTGGAGTGGCTGGTAGACTGGAACTGTTGACTTTGTGATTCACATTCCATTGTTTATCCTATAAAGCCTCCACGCTTCTCATAACAAAATTGTTATTGTTGTTAAGTGCCATTGAGTCAGTTCTGACCCATAGGGACCCTGTATAGGGTTTTAGAGGAACAGCTGGTGAGCTTGAACCTCTGACCTTGTGGTTCAAATCAACTTTGTAGTCCAGCACATTAACCCACAGTGCCACACCAGGACTCCATAACAAAATTAGGCACCAGTATGAGTTGGTACTGACTCATGGCACCTAACAACAACAAAAAAGCAAAACAAAAATTCAAAAACATGAGCTATGCCAATATATTTAAAGGTCAGAGAATAACAAGTTAATTGATTTTACTTGTTATACTTAAACTATGACCTCTTATGTTTTGATATCGTTTCAGAAAATAGCCACCATTATCTGAAAAGACTATTAGAATTGTGCTCTCTTTTTCAACTATAAATCTGTGTGCAGCTAGATTTCCTTTGTCTATTTCAAATAAGACAATACATTACAACAGACTGAATGTTATAGCCAATCTGAGATCCCAGATGTCTTCTATTAAACCAGACATAAAGAAAACTTGAAACAAAGAAATAAAC
>NW_006408556.1:21089650-21090578 GCF_000296735.1 Chrysochloris asiatica
CCTTTCAAAGAATCAACTTCTTGTCCTGTTGATTCTTTCTATAGTTTTTCTGTTTTCTACCTAATTTATTTCTGTCCTGATCTTTATTATTTCTTTTCTTTAGGTGACTGTAGGTTCCTCTGTTGGTCTGTTTCTAGTTGCTTGAGATATTGTGTTAATGTGTTAAATTTGATTCTTTCTTCTTTTTGGATGTGCTCATTTATCTCAATAAATTGTCCTCTCAGCACCGCTTTTGCCATTTCCCAAAGATTTTGCTATGTTGTGTTTTTGTTTGTTTCTAGGAACTTTCTTAATTCACGTTTAATTTCTTCTATTATCCAGTTGCTCTTCAACAGGGTGTTATTCAGTCTTAATGTATTAAACTTTATTTCCTTGGTCTTCTTATTGTTGATTTCTAATTTTATGGCATTGTGGTATGAAAAGCTGCTTTGTAGTATTTTGATGTTTGTAAATTTATGGAGGCTTGCTTTGTGACCTAACACATGGCCAATTCTGGAAAATGTTCCATGTGTACTATAAAAAGAATGTATATTGTGCTGTTGTTGGATTGAATGCTCTGCACACATCTATGAGGTCAAGTTGGTTGATTGTGCTGTTTAGTTCCTCTGTAGCTTTCTTTCTGGTTGTTCTTTCCCTTTTTGAAGGAAGCATATTAAAATCCCCAGCTATAATTGTAGATTAATTGTAGATTTATCTATTTTGTTATTCAATTCTCTTGGGTTTGCTTTATGTATCTTGGTGCTCTTTCATTTGGTGGAGCATAGATGTTAATTATGGTTATGTCATCTTGCTCAATTGACCCTTTCATCATGAGATAGTGTCCTTTCTTATCTCTTTGGGTGGTTTTTGCCTTAAAGTTTATTTTATCAGAGATTAGTATTGCCACTCCTGGTTGTTTTTTATTGCTGTTAACTTGGTGTATTTTTTT
>NW_006408556.1:21090678-21097130 GCF_000296735.1 Chrysochloris asiatica
GTTCTTAGTTTAAATTTCTAATATAGAATAATAAGTAGAGCCTAGTAACAGAAGATCTTTGATGTTTTGATAAATTCTAAGAGTGAAAATGACTCTAAGACCAAAGAATTTGAGAACCATTGAGCTACATCCTTGTTGTTTGTGGGTAAAACATATTGGAACTCAGACATCTATATCTCTGTGGTAGTAAAGCTTTTTAAAAATATGTTGATCTCAAAGAAGAGTGAAGAAATTCAAAGATTCAAGGAAACATTCAGTCAAAAGGATTAACTGGTCATGTGAACCACTACTTTGAGAGTAGAAAAGCTAGATGGTGTCCGGTTACCATTATCTACCACTTTGATCAGGAACACAATAAAAGAAGGTCCTTGACAAAGAGGGAGAAAAATAAAATGTAAAATAAAACTCAAATTAAAAAAAAAAAAAAAAGATGAGAAATACGGGTCTGATGGAGACTAGAGGAGTCTCTGAGATGGTTGCTGTTAGACACCATTCAAGCCTGGAACTGAACTCATCCCCAAGGATCAACTTTCAGCCAAACAGCTGACAGGCTTATTAAGTGACTAATAATACTAGAGAAGAATTGTTGTTAAGTTCTGATCATAGCAACTCAAAGCAGTGGCTGGTGAGTCTGAACTGCCTACATTTTGGTTCAAACAGATTTTGGCCCAGTGTTTATCCTACAGAGTTACATCAGGACAGGTCTATAAAGTGATGAATGTACTTCTCAGTGCAATCAACCATATAAGACCAAAAGAGCAATATTAGTTCAAAACAAAGCTCAGAAGGCAGAAGAGTTTGGGAAAGAAGGAAATACAGAAAGAAGAAACCCAGGGCGGAAGTGGGAAGAGTGCTGTTACCTTGAGGAGACTGTAACCAATGTCATAAAATAAAATGTGTTTAAATTGTCGAATGAAAAACATTTGCTCTGTAAGTTTTCATTTGAACTACAATAGTAATAATAATCAGAGCATTCAAAGAAAATAAAGCAGTATTAATAATTCAATTTTTAAGAAGAAAAGAGAAATGACACATTAAGAAGACTGATTATTACATTGCATATCTAATTCAAGCTATTTTACTTATACAAATCAAGAATATAGCTTCCAATGGATAATTTGCTAGGTTATACATTACCATCATATTGCTTGATTCATGTTTTTCACTTAACAGAACTCCCTTAGCAATCTGAATCTAAAATAATTAGATTTCAGTAACGCATATTTTTTCAAATGCATTAAACTAGTTAAATATGCATGGGATTTCTGTATCTTCATGTATTTGATTATGGCCAAATCCTTAACATTTTTAAGCTGGAATGAAATAGGGTATTTTAAAATATGTGCACATTTGTAAATGTCCAGACTTATTTGTTTTATTTTCCACATAAAAGAAATTAATTTTTTATCTTAACAGAAAACCAAAATAATGGCATAAATTATATTTTAAGACTCTTCAATTTGATGATAAAAAGCATAGCGTAACCTATTGCCTACTGGAAAATAAGTATTTAAAAGTTTTTTAAATAAACCATTATCAATTTCCTCACATAAAAAAATCAAGCAAACAAACAAGTAAGCAAACATATGCTAATATTTCCAATACTTAAACTATTAGCAAGATGCATATTCAGGCCACATTAGGAACAGTGTGGATGTACAAATTCCCATATCTTAGCAAAACTGAAAAGTGAGTAAAAATAATTTTCTCCCACCCAAAAACTGAATTTCCATATTGCATAAATTGTAATTTACTCCTTCCTCTCCCATTAAGGTAGCATAGTGACTACGAATCGGGCTGCAAACCGCAAGGTCAAGACTTCAAAACTACCAGCTGTTCCGTGGGAGAAAAGACGAGACTTTCTAAAGATTTACAGCCTTGGAAACCCTGTACAGAGTCACTATGAGTTGGAACTGACTCCAGGGCACACAGCTAGTCAGCCAGCTCCCATTAAGATCCTTTAGCTATGCAAATCTAGAACAATATGTGAAAGCAAATAGTACAATGGACGTCCATGGCTTTATTGATGTTTTGTCATTCTTAGTTTAATTCCCACATTTTCATTTTGTTTTGCTGGAGTATTTAACAAAAAAATTTTAGACATCATAACTTTTCAATAAAAAGTTAGTGCATAGACAGTCAGTAGTGTAAAGGTAGAAGTTTTGTAACAGAAATTGGGGAGTAGTGTATCTTACAGTCCAGAAACTGAGAACCCTAGGACCATCAGGGAGAAGAGCACAAGTGGAATGTGGAACCCTATTTAGAGAAGCAGCAGCACCAGAGATGGAAGCAGAGATGAGAACATGGAGAGAGGGAGCAGTGGAAGGACTCTAGATTCTTGGAAAGAGAGGGACTGGGTGTCGAAGGACTGGAGGTAGACTTGCAGAATGTGCCCTTTGGTTGTTTAAATAATTACATATTCATGAGTGTTTTTGCATATATCCCCTCTCCCCACCCCACCCCCCCCAAAAAGCTGAGGGAATGCAAGCAAATACTGTTGAATGATGATACACGGACAAGACTGCAATGAAAGGATAGTGTAAAGCCGAAGTTCTCCCATGTAAACCATCACTCAGTTCACAATAAAAACTTTAAAAAAATTAGTGCATTAAAAAGCCTAACAGTCAAAGAATTTGACTAATATAACCATACTATTTACATGTAATAAAATTACACATATTTCCTTAAACTTAACTGGTAGTAAATCTATGTTCAATATTCAGTATGTTCATTTTGATGGTTTCAAAAATGTCTTAGTTTGTTGCTAACATGAGCTATAAGTAAGAGCATACTTTGTATATTGATTATATAACCACAAAGCCATAAAAAATGCTTCCCTATTTTAAAATGACCATTATTTTTTGAAGAAATAATTGAAGTATAAATTTAACTCATTCTGTATTTGACTGAGAGTAACCTCATAGTCTTGCTTAATGTATTTCTCTATCCCATTCATTTCCTTGGTAGATAATGAGCTTGTTTACATGCAGACTCAAATTTTTCTGAGGGAACAAACAGGAATAACTGGTGAATGAAACTGCATTTTTATTATTGCAGTACACCAGGAACATTGCTTTTAGTAACATGAAGATTAGCCTATGGGTTCTGGTGGTGGAAAGTCTGATTTTTTTTCAGGTGAAATTTCCCCAGCAATTCTTGCTTTAATGGCTTTGGCAGCTATCAATAATCAGCCAATCTATAGTATTTTGTTAGGATTTTCAAAATGGTGATTCTGATGATCTTATCATTGCTTCTACTTTTATTAGTTGTGATGTCTGTATAAAGGAGACATTTCTTCACAAACTATTTGGTTAAAACAGTTAACACAGAAAGGCAAAATAAGAACTGTTTCTCCTAATTGCCAGTTTTTAGAATGAGTTGGTATACTAGCAACAGCCAAGATTGATCAGTAAGTGACTTAAAAATGTGTCATTATAATTTTTATGTATTTCATGATTTGCAATCCATTGCTTTAATTATTCTTTTGTTTGAAGCTCAAATTGTCCTGTCTTTGGCTCCTGGCAGTCCCTTCCTGCCAACTTCCAAATATTGCAATACTCCTCTGTGCTTTGCTTATTTTACTTAATAATACGATGTAAAGATGTCTCCACGAATGACTTTAATAGTTGTCTTGCTTTCTGGTGTACCAAAATGGCCCTATTAATCTTGCACATTTCCTTTCCCCATCCTGTATTGACCATTTTTACAAGGTGCTCATTTTAGGGGGAAATGCGAATACTTAGAGGCTGCAATCTAGGTTACCAGGTGTTTGTATTGTCACTGCATTATTGTTGTTCGTTTTTTAGTGTGAACAGAGCAGGGGGATGGAAACTTTTTACAGAGAGAAAAGTTAGGATTTAATGTTATATTTTATACTAAAATTAAACATTACTGATTTTGTGCTTATTTGATTGTATATATTTGTCTTTCTTTTCTTCTACAGAAATACTTCTAACAGCATTAATATATATAATCATTTGTTTTATCCCTCAACACATATAGATGCATGCATATTATTTACACATATTAATACTTCAGTGTTCTAACACTGTTATTAAGTGCCATCGAGTCACTTCTGACCCTGTATAGGGTTTCCAAGGAGCGGCTGGTAAGTTTGAACTGCTGACCTTGTAGTTCAAGTGATTATCCTACAGCACCACACTGAATATGGGTTTTCTTTTTTATATAGAGTCCTGGTTGTGGCACTGTAGAATAAGCACTGCACTGATAGCTATACGGTGGTTCAAACCCACCAGCTGCTTCTTGGAAACCCTATACAGAGTCTCTATGAGTCAGAACTGACTTGATGGCACTGAACAACAACAAAAACAACAAAGTACAATGTATTATGGCAGAAATGAGGACACAAAAAGTGATTAAAATGGGCTTTGATGAGTAGAAGTATAGTGAAATAAGAGAACCCACAAAACCGTTGGTAGCTCTCTGAATAAAATTTGAAAGGAGCTGTGAATGCAATGCACAAAGTCAGGCAGACTCCAAGGTCTGACACGGGCAGGAGTGTTAGATTTTACCTTTCTCAGATCTTTTCATTTGCGATTATGGTTGTCTTTTTTCCATAGGTAATTACCAACCCAAATTCTGAACAAGTGGTTTAGTCAGGTAGAAAAATATGTAATCTAAATCTCATAATTGAGGAAAATCTGGAAATATGACTGTAGACACACATTTGTCAACACTCAGGAGTTTTTTAAATCCCATCAAGCTTTTACCTGGAGTCCGGTTGTGGCACTGTAAGATCAGCATTGTACTGCTAACCACAAAGTTAGTGGTTCAAACCCACCAGGCCCTCCTTGGAAACTCTATAGACGCTCTGATTCAGAACTGACTCCACGGAATGTAACAACAACAAAGCTGCTGTATACATCAAATCATCATTCTGCTGAATCAATCAGTGTATTATATTGGAAAAATCTGCCGCAAAAGGCCTCCTTAAAGCAAAGTGTCACTTTAATGATAAGGTAAGTCTAACCCAAGCCATGATTTTCTTAATTGCTTTATATTCTGAAATATAAGCTGAACAATGAAAAACTAAGATTTTTACATACAAAATGAAAGATTATTATGTATAAAGTTGTTATCATGGATTGAATTGCGTCCACCAATATATATCAACTTGGCTGGGCCATGATCCTCAGTGGGTTGGCAATTATGTAATGAAGTAATCATTCCTGCATGATGGGATATGATACTCATCAGCCAATCTGTTGTAAGGGGACTAAGGTGGTATACAACATACTTACTCCGGCCACATCCTTTATCTGATGTGATGGTCTGTGGGGTGTGGCCTGTGTCATCTTTTATCTAAAAGAGATAAATGGGTAGATAATGGAGCAGAGAAGAGCCGGGAGTGAAGTCCATCCTTTTGATCTGTGGTCCTTGTGCTGCAAACCTCCTAGAACCAGGAGACACACAGATGGAATGCCTTCCCTTAGAGATGGCACCTTGAATCTGGAATTTTAGCCCCATAAACTATGACAGAATAAATTTGCATGTATTAAAGCTTTCCGTTTAGGGTATTCCTGTTACAGCAACACTAGATACCAATTACCATGTTTTGGAATTGACTCCATAGCAGCAAAACACAAGAACAGCTGCCATAGGTTAATTGAAAAGTCTGGTTTTGGTCCTTTGTCAACAAATATTGAGTTATCTTAGGTTCACAGCATAATATATTGAAGCAAGGCAACAGTTCAAATCCACCAGTCATTAGACAGGAGAAAGATGAGGCTCTCTACTCCCTTAATGATTTCCAGCCTTGGAAACCCTATGTAGGGTAGCTATGGAAACAAATGTCCAGGTCTTTCAGATTACAGCAAAACGTGATTGCAGAGCCACCATGAATCAAAATGACTTGACAGCAGATTTGTGGGTGTTTTTCATTTGTTTATTTTTGAAGTAGCACATACAGAATATCCTTGCAAATAAGAGACAAGTGACTGACAAGAGAAAGCAATTGTGTGCCTTCTACCTGAAGCTTTTTATTTCAAATTATGTTAAATGATCCATAATATTGATTAAATTAAAAAGTTTAATGGTTGCCTTTATATTTAGGCATTTAGCTTTTTTTTTTAAGCTTTTATTGTGAATTATATGTTAGTTTACATGGGTGAACATTATCTTTACATTCATCTTATCGTATTTTGTTTCATTGTAATGATCACAATCCCCTGCATGCATCATCAAACAATCAAAGGGTACACCCCACACACCTGCTCCCCTACCACCAGCACACAGCCCCTCTTCCTCCCTGAGTCTAGAGTCCCCAGCTACTCCATCTGTCCACATCATCGTCTCTGCCTCCATCCCTAGTGTCGCTACCTCACTGGACAGGGTCTCACACTTTGCTTCTCTCCCTTGATGGTTCCAGGGATCTCCTCTCCTGGACTGCAAAATCAGCCACTCCCCTCCTTTTGTTACCAAACACTTACATT
>NW_006408556.1:21101910-21131784 GCF_000296735.1 Chrysochloris asiatica
TGGTGTTGTCATATCTGTCAATCTCTGGATGTTGTCTGTTCTTGCTGGTTTTCATGCCAAAAAACTCTTTTGAATTGGCTTTGACAAAATCTCTTAGCTTCTACTTATCATGGAATATTTTGATTGTACCATCATATTTGATTGACTGCTTTGCTGGATAGAAGATTCTTGGTTTGCAGTTTTTTTTTTTTTTCCTTTTAGGGTTTTATATATGTCTCCCTATTGCTTTCTTGCCTGCATGGTTTCTGCTGAGAAGTCATAACTTAATCTGATTTGCTTGCCTTTGTAGGTAACACTTCTCTTTTCTCTAACTGCTTTTAGAATTCTCTCCTTGTCTTTGATTTTAGAGAGCTTGATTATGATATAGTGCAGTGATTTTCTTTTGAGGTCTATCCTTCCTGGGGTTCATTCAGCTTCTTGAATGCGTATCTTCTCATCCTTCAAGATGTTAGGAAAACTTTATTACAGAAGCTCTTCAACTATCTCTTCTGTGGATTTCTGTGATTCTTCCTGTTCTGAAATGCCAATAATTTTAAAGATATTCCTCTTCATGTTATACAGCATGAATCTTAGACTAACTTCAGATTTTGTAATCCTTTTTTCTGCTTGCTCTTCTATCTTAGCAATATTGAGAGATTTGTCTTCCAACTTGCTGGTTCTGTCTTCCATTTCTTCCATTCGAATTCTCTGCCCCTTTTGTGTGTGGTCCATTTCTGATATTTTATTATTAATCATCTGTACTTCTTTTTGCAGGCTTTGAATTGTTTCCAATGCTGTATCTGTCTTGTTTGATTGCTCCTGTAGCACTTTCCTGACTTCTTCCTTATTTTCCTCCACCCTTTTTCAGAGCATTTGAGTTTGTTTCCATATCATTCTTCTGAATTCCTTCTTAGGCAGATCCAGAGCCTGTCTTCTACTGGAAAGTCTATGTCTTCTTCCAGCTCATTTGTCTCAGTTACTTTTTTTCTGTTTTTGGACATGTGTTGATATCTTTAATTGTGTTTTCTTGGACATTTTCAGTAGTTATGTGTGTTTTTAATGCTTAAATGGATGCTTGTTGCTTTGTTGTTAAACTCACTGTGCATCTCCTGGTGGATATGATCTGGAGACAGGCTTCCCTTTCTATGTGTGATGCCTAGAAGCTGGTATTGTCTCTGTCCAGATGGTGGGCTATTATAGGGTATGCTAGTAGCTTGGTTATATGAGCACAGTTGCTGTCTCTTCTTGGGTAAGGTAGGGGGAGAAAGCTTCTACCCTGGGAAAAGAATGAGACCAAAAGGACAAAAGACAGAAACAATATAAAAGCAGAGACAGAAACCACCAATCAAAAACAAAAATAAAATTGTGATTTGCTGTCCAGTTGCCTCTGCTGTGCAGGCAGGGATAAAGGTTCACACCCAGGTCAACTTTGAGGTTGGGTCCCAGAAGGCAGACGTCATAAGAAGCCTGTAGGTTTCCCTTCTGTGCCATGGGAAAACTGTAGGTGCAATGCTAGACCATTTTGGGGGTGTATTCCCTCCCACCTGAAGGCATCTGGACTGGACAGTGAGGGCGTGATTGGAGCGAAGAAGAAAGATACATGGGAAATGAAAAGTGAAAGATGAAAAATTAGTCACACCTCTCCCTCCAGACCTTCAGCTCCATGGCTTCTAGTGCCAAGTTACTGAATCCACTTCGGCATTTAGTTTTTATGATTTATAAATTTAGCTCAGTTTATCTGAACTGTTCTGAACTGTGTGCCAGGAAAAGTCAATCTATATGCTTGTGAGAGTGCAATGACTTTGTCAGTTTAAAAATTGGACTCACTTCACTTAAATCTGGATGAAGTTTCCTCTTACAAATACTCTAAAAGCAAAACTCATGTATATCAACAGAGAATAAGTTGATAAGATTTTAGAGTCATTTACTTTCCTAAAACTGAAGTGCTCTAATGTTTATAACTAAAATGAGAGCCACATCATCCAACGGGTGTATTTAACCATTATGCTATTATTTTCTGTTAGTTGTTAAACAAATAAATATTTATAGATTATTATAAAGGACTGCAAAGGAGTGATTTGTATTTCTTCTATGAAATATTTATCAATGTTACTATTTTTTTCATTTAACCAGTTTTAGTTTTATTTTCATGTTGAAAAGCATTTGAAGTTTCCATTGCTCATTTCACTTTACCCTCTGATCAGACAGTATGTTTCCCTCATCTCTAATCAAATGGCATACATTGAGAATCTACTAAGTGTATGTTTTACAAGTGGCTTAATTGGAATTTCTACAGTTTAGTGTATGCCTATTATAAGCAAAAGTCCCACAACAACTTATTTCAAGCATTGTACTTTTCTTGCTTTATCCCTCTTTGTTTACTTTCTTCTCATATATGTATTTCTTTCTAAAGCTATATAACCACAAGGTTAGCAGTTCCAGTCTACCAGTAGCTCTATAGAAGAAAGATGAAACTTTCTGCTCCTGTAAAGGTTTGCATCCAAAGGAAATCCCATACAGGGACTCTGTGAATCAGAACTGACTAAAGCAAACAACCATCACCACCAATGAGTTAATAAGAACCCCTGGTAGCACAAGGGCTATATATTGGGTTGCTAACTAAAAGGTTAGTGTTTCAAATTCATCCAGTACTCCATGGAAGAAAGACCTGGTAGTCTGCTTCTGTGCAGATTACAGTTTAGGAAACCTTATGGGGTAGATCTGTCATTGGAATTGCTATAAGTTTAAAATTGGGTTGATAACACCTAATAACATGAAGAAGCTATTATTCATTTCACAATACTTTTGTAGAAGTCGGTATTTTATCACTCTCAGTGAGATCTATATACATGATGAAATAGTAGTAAATTGGAGTATGGCACATTTATTCAGTCTAAGAAAAATGACTGCTATGCATTTATATTTGTGAAACCTTTACAGTAATTGACCTAACTATTGATGAAGATGATTAAGAGTCAAAGCCTATAACTTTTTCAAGGGTAATTGCTTCTGTTGCTCATTTTCATTCTCTCTGGTATCATCCTCTTAGGGATTAGAATAATGCACATGTAAATATTTGTTGAATGCAGTAATGACTCCTTACTTTCCCTATGCAATGAGGGATAAAGTTTTTCTTGTACAAGATGCTTACGATTAATGTGCAGGCTGGCTAATGTTTTATGTTTGTCAGGTAACAAAGTACCCACACCCAGTTAAAGGCAGGACTATATTTATTTACTTATTTATTTCTACTTTAGTGTAGTTGTTTTTGTTTTGAAGTGCCATGTGCCATCAAGTTGATTCTGAATCATAGCAACACTGTACAGGGTTTCCAAGGAGCAGGTGGTGAGTTTGAACTGTTGACCTTGTGGTTCAAAGTCCAGTGCATATCCTACAGTTCCATACCAGGAGTTTAGCTGTAGGAGGTTATAGAAGAATGAAACTTAATTATGACTATAAAACACTAGAGTAGGCTAATAGTGTGTCACTTTAACCACTTTTATAAATGGATTTATAAGCACAATGACATTCTTTAGTGGTTTTGCAAGAAGACAGATTCCTGGTGCCATGTTGGCGGTTTCCTTTAAGCTGATAAAAATATTTTCCAGACATCCTGGTCCTGTTGAATCAGACAAATAATTTGCCCATCACAGGAACTTTGGGCAGGTCTGACAGTGCTACAATATGAACTTGACCTTAAAAAACAAATACTTAAGAAACAGAATATAAAATTAAGATAAATATTATTGAGATTCTTTAGAGTATACAGAGATCAGTATATTTGTTTTTAAATGCAGATATCTAGGAATTGGTGACTCAAGAAACTAGGATTTCCAAAAAATGTTAGAAACTTACTTTGACTGTCTGGAGTTCTTCATCGTCATTATGTGCCATTGAGTCGGTTCCAACTCATCGCGACACTGTACAGGGTTTCTGAGGCTGTGAATCTTTATGGGAGCAGAAGGCCTCATCTTTCTCCTGGCGGAACAGCTGGTAGTTTTGAACTGTGGACCTTAAGGTTCACAACCCAATTCGTAACCAAGTGATGCAAAATAAGTGCTAAGCCTTGTATTCACTTGAATTTTAGTTGTTATGAAATAATTTAATACATAACCTTTCCAAAAATGATCAGCGTAAGAACCTATGGTGTTGCTGTTAAGTGCCATCGAGTAGATTCTGACCCATAGCGAACCTGTATAGGGTTTCCAAGGAGCAGCTGGTGAGCTTGAACCACTGACCTTGCAGTTCAAATGAATTTTCAGTCTGACACATTAGCCCACAATGCTACACCAGGACTCCTAAAAACCTATAGCAACCTAGAAATCAAATCTAAGCCAGAAGGCACTTTTCCAAGTTTCTTGCATTTAATAGTCCTTAAAAACAAGCTAACAATTAAATTGCCTGTGTACTCTTGTTTCAATGACAACTGGTAATGCATCTTTAGGCACTCCCTTGTCTACCAAGTATTTCTTTATTATTATTATTATGTTATAAGCTTCCATGTATCTGAGGAGAACTTATTCATTTTCACTGTAAAGTGATAATATCTGCTGTACAGTGGAATAGAATTTGCTCTTATTTTTCTAGGTCAAACTAGGTAAAATTAGAATAGATAGATAGAAACATAGATACATAGATAAGATAAAGAAATAGTGAGGTAGAAAGACAGATAATATATCTGTAAGATAAAGCATTGGAATGTGGACAACAACGTCAATGGTTCAAACCCACTAGCAGGTCCTTAGAAACCTTATATAGGGTCGCAATAAGTTGCTCTGCTAGCGTAGTGATTAGGAATTGGGCTGTGAACCACAAAGTTAGCAGTTCGAAACTACCAGCGGTTCCGCAGGAGAAAGATGAGGCGTTCTGCTCCCGTAAAGATTTACAGCCTCAGAAACCCTGTGTAGGGTCACTATGAGTTGGAACCGACTCCACGGCATTTAACAACAACAACAACAAATGAGTCGAAATCCACTCGACAGCACTTCGTAACAACAACACATAGCGACTCTGTATATGGTTTCTGAGGAGTGATTGGTGATCTTGAACCACCAACCTTGTGATTCAAACTGACCTTGCAGTCCAGAAAATTAGCCTACAGCACCATACCAGGAGTGTCGCTGTAGAATTAGCACTGGACTGAGAACCACAAGGTCCGCATTTCAAACCCACCAGCTGCTCCTTGGAAAGCCTATAAAGGGCCGCTATGAATCAGAATCAACTCAACAGCACTTAACAATAACTATAACTATAACTATAACTATATATATATAAGCATGGTAGCTTCTTACGATAACCACAGGACTATGAACCTCAGGGCCAGCAGTTCAAGCCCGCCAGCTACAGCTAAGGATAAAGATGAGGCTTTCTGCTCCTTCAAAGATTTAAAGCCTTGGAAACCCTATACAGAGTCACTAGACAACATTTAACAATATCATGAATTGGTTCTGACTCATATTTTTAGGTGCTGTTAAATTGGTTCTGACACAAAGCAATCCTGTACAGGGTTTCCAAGCTTTAAATCTTTGCCTAATAACATCAACATGTTGTTGTTGCTGTTAGGTTCCCTCAAGTTGGTTCCAATCCATAGTAACCCTATATAAAACAGAAGGAAACACCACCCAATCTGGCGCCATCCTAACAATTACTGCTAGCTTGAATCCATTGCTGCTGCCACTGTGCCAAGCCATCTTGTTGGTGGTCTCCTTTTTTGCTGTCCCTCCACTTTGCTAAACATTATGTCCTTCTCCAGGGCCTGGTTCCTCCTGATAATATGTCTAAAGTATGAGACATGAAGTCTGGCTATCTTGGCTTCTAGGGAGCATTCTGGCTATCCCTCTTTCAACACACATTTGTCTGTTCTTCTGCATTCCATGATACTTGTAATATTCTTCTCCTGTACCATAACTCAAATGCATCAATTCTTCTGTGGTCTTCCTTATTCACTGTCCTGTTTTGCATGCATATGAGGTTATTGAAAATACCATGGCATGGGCCAGGCGCACTTTAGTCCTCAAACTGACATTCTTGCTCTTGAACACTTTGAAAAGTTTAGTGCAGCAGTTTTGCCTAATGTAATATGTCCTTTGATTTCTTACTGCTGCTTCCATGGTTGTTGGTTGTGGGTCCAAGTAAAATGAAATATTTGACAACCTCCATCTTTTCTCCATTCATCATGATGTTACATATTGGCCCAGTGGTGAGGATTTTTGTTTTCTTTATACTGAGGTGCAACTCATACTGAAGACTGTGGCCTTTGATTTTCATCAGTAAGTAGTTTAAGTCCTCTTTGCTTTTAGCAAGCAAGGTTGTATCATCTGAATATCATAAGTTGTTAATGAGTCTTCCTCCAATCCTGATGTTCTTCACATAATCCAGTTTCTCAGATTAGTTATTTAGCATACAGATTACGCAAGTGTGTTGAAAGGATACAACCTTAAAACACATCTTTCCTGATTTTAAACCATTCACTATACCCTTGTTCTATTTGAATGACTGCCTCCTTTTTTATGTACAGGTTCCTCATGAGCACAATTAAGTGTTCTGGAATACCCATTCTCCACAACAAGTGTGGTGAGGAATATAACCCTGTTGCTCTGATTCATAGTGACCCTGTATAGTTCCAAGAAGCGGCTGGTTGTTTTGAACAACAGATTTTGTGGTTAGCAGTCTAGTGTTTATCCTACAGCATCATACCAGGACTCAGTACACACACACACATATATACACATATACAAAGATAGGAATACACACATAATAAAATATTAAGTATATTTCATGTTCGATGTCTTTCTTCTGTTTGTTTTTATGTGTATGCATTTTTCCAAGGTACTTCTTTCTTGAAAAGTAATGAAAGTATTTCAGAAATATTCTTAGTGAAAGAAATTGTGATTGGTGATTTTTAAAAAAATTAGTTAAAATAATGAAATTATAAATACATAATCATATATTTAAGTACAATCGTTGATTCATACAAACCATGTTATTTCAAGGTGCACATGCAAGAAATCCTTTTTGCTTTGCATTGTTATGATATACACACATTTCCATTACTATAATTTAATTAACACCCAATGCCACAGTACAAATTTCAGTTACCATGGTATATTAATATTGAATAATTGTGAACTTTGCTGTTAGCTCTTCAATCTACATGTCACTAAATAAATAAGTTGTACATCATTATGAGTGATCAATCACATAATTTATTTCAAAATCTGTCAGTGATTGGTCACTGAATATCTGTTTTCAGTTCATTAACAGTCAACACAGCATGGTAGTTGGATTGCCTCCTTATCTCTCAGTGATAGGTGCATGTGGCATTTAAAAACAAGGTTAGTTGGAAGATGGGATTGGCCAACAAAGATGAAAGTTCATGAAATAAAAAACACCTGACAACAATGGAGGTGAAATTCAACTATAAAAAGAATTATATTTGGCTGGGCCTGGGGACTCAGGATATAGTCTCAGGGGACAGCAAAACCAATTGGCACAACACAGTCCACAAAGAAAATGTTCTACATCTTACTTTGCTGAATAGTAACTAGGATCTTAACAACTTGTGAGTGGTCATCTAAAATACAATTGTTGGTCTCTCCCCATCTGAAGCAAAGAAGAGGGAAGAAAGTCTAAGGTGCATGGAAAACAATTATTCCAATGGACTATGGAAACCTCAGCCTCCATGACTCTGAAACCAGAAGAACTAGATGGTGCCCAGTTACCACTACCAACCCACTCTGAAATGGATCACATTAGAAGGTCCTGGATAGAATGGAAGAAAAATGTGGAACAAAGTTCAAAATCATAAAAAATTCAAAAACCTGAAAAAAAAAGAATTATAGAAAAAATAGCTGACTGTGTGAATGTTGGCATAGCTGTTATTCAAGTGACTCTAGAGATGCCGTCCAAGGGACTCATTGTTAGATGCCATCAAGTTCGTTTTGACTCATAGCACTCTATGCACAACAGAAGGAAACATTGTCCCGTCCTGTACCATTCGCATAATTGTTATGTCTGAGTCCATTGCTGTTGCTACTGTGTCAATCCCTCTTGCTGGGGGCAGGGAGGCTCTTCCTCTTTTTTGAGGAGTCTTCACTTTACCAAGCATGAGTCCTTCTCCAGGGACTGGTTCCTCCTGATAATATGTTCAAAGTACCAGAGATGTGGTCGTGCTATATTTGTGTATAAAGACTATTCTGGATATACTTCTTCCAAGACATTTTTGGTTGTTCTTCTGGCAGTCCAAGGTATTTTCAATATTATTTGCCAACATCATAATTCAAATGCATCAATTATTCTACAGTCTACCTTTTTTATTGTCCAACTTTCATTAGCATGTGAAGGTATTGAAAATATCATGGCTTTGTGCACCTTAGTTCTCAAAATAATCTCTTTGCTGTTGAACACTTTGAAAAGATATCTTGCAGCTGGTTTGCCTAATGCAATATGTCCTTTCATTTCTTACTGCTACTTCCAACATCATTGATTGTGGATCCAAGTAAAATGAGGCCTTTGACAACTTCAATCTCTTCTCCATTTCTCATGTTGTTATTTTATGGTCCAGCTGTGAGGATTTTGGTTTTTGTTTTTTATATTTTAAGTGCAATCTATACTCAAGGCTGTGGTCTTAAATCTTCATCAGTAACTATTTCAAGTTTTGCTTCCAACAAGCAAGGTTGTGTCATTTGCTTATCACTGGTTGTAAATGAGTCTTCCTCCAATACCTTAGCCACACTCTTCTTCATATAATCCAGCTTCTCAGATTATTTACTCAGCATACAGACTGTGTAAGTATGGTTAAAGGATATAGTCATAAACACACCTTTTCTGATTTAAAACCCATTTAGTATCCCTTGTTCTATTGAATGACTGCCTCTTGGTTTATGTATAGGTTCCTCCTGAGCACAATTAAGTGTTCTGGAATGCCCATTCTCCACAATGTCATACATAGATGGTTTTGGTCCACATAGTCCAATGCTTTTGTATAGTCAATAAAACATAAGCAAACATATTTCTGGTATTCTCTGTTTTAACCAAGATCCATCTGACTTCAGCAATGATACCCTTTTTCTAAATTCATCTTGAATTTCTGGCAGCTCCCTATATTGGCTGCAACCGATGAAAAATTATCTTCAGGAAAATATTAGTTATGTGTAATATTAATGATATTGTTCAATGATTTCTTCACCCTGTTGTATCATTTTTCTTTGGAATGGACTCTCTTCAAATGTTTTGGCAGATACAAGTGAGGGCCCTCAGTCCTATATCACTTTGCTGAAACATTTCAATTTGTCTTCAGTCAATTCCTGGAGCCTTGTTGATTTCCAATGCCTGGTCTTTGGTCATTAGAGTCAAATCTCTTCTTAAGATGGTCTCTAAATTCAGGTGAGATATACTCAAGGTCATATTTTGGCTCTCATGGACTTGTTTTAATTTTCTTCAGCTTCAACCTGAACTTGCGTAGGAGCAATTGATGGTCTTTTCCACATATGGCCTGTGATTTTCTGTTGCCTGATAATGCTGAACTTCTCCACCATCTCTCCCCACAGCTGTGGTCTTCCAGATTCCTGTGTGCACCATCTGGTGAAGTATGTATATGTTGTTTTAAAAAAGTATTTTCAATAAATATGTCATTGGTTTTACCAAATTCTATAATGAGATCTCCAGCATCATTTCTATCACTAAAGCCATATTTTCCAATTATGGATCCTTCCACTTTGTTTATAATCTTTGCATCTTCATTGCATGTTTGATCTATTTCAGACTGAAGAAGTCGATAGATTTCATTAATTTCATCATCTCAATCTTTAGTGGTTAATGCATAAATTTGAATATTAGTGGTAGTAATTAGTTTTCCTCTTAGGTCAATGGATATTCTCCTATTACAGCAACAATATATTTCAAGCTAGATCTTAAAAGGTTCTTTTTGATGTTGAATGTGATACTATCCCTCATAATTTATCATTCCTGGCATATGATTGACTGATTCAAAATGGCCACTATCAGTCCATTTCAGTTCACTAGTGTCTAGAAGTTCCATCTTTATGTATTTCAATTCATTTTTGATGACTTCCAATTTTCCTAAATTCATATTTCATACATTCTGTACTCTGATTATTAATATATGTCTTCAACCATTTCTTCTCTTTTTAATTGTGTCCCATTAGCAAATGAAGGTCTCAAACGTTTTGCACCATCTACTTCCTTTAGGTCAATTCTACTTTAAGAAGGCAGCATTTCTCCAGTCGTATTTTGAGTGCATTCAAACCTGAGGGTCTCATTTTCCAGCATTATATCAGGAAATGTTCCTCAGAAACCCCATACAGGGTCACTATGGGTTGGAACTGACTCAATAGCACTTAACAACAACAACAACAACAACAACAATTCATAAAGTTTACAGTGGCTAACCATTCAGAAGTGTTCTACCTCTCCATCTTTTTAATCTGCCTTAGCCTGGAAGCTCTGTTAAAACCTGTCCTTCATTGGTGATCCTACTGGTATTTAAAATACCAGCATCACAGCAACATACAAGCCACCACATCATCACAAATTGACAAACAAATGGTGGCCAAGGAACTTAGTGAAGGCAAACTTAACAACATAAATGAGGAAAGTGATTTTAATAACATAGGCGAAGATGTCACAGATGTCAGTCAAAAAGTTTTCATAGAAATATATCTCAGAGATATTTCACAATGTTGATAGCATAAAGAATAAAATGCTGGAAGCTGATTCTGATTTAGAAAGGAAAATGACAATTCATTCTCTCTTCCAACTCCCTTCTCTGTATTTTCTGAACCTTTGAAAGAAAGTTGCATACAGCATGTCACTTTCCTGCTAAATATTTTACTTTATATTTCTTAAGAATGAGGCTATTCTCTAACACAATGTCAATTCAGCTAGAAAACTCAGGAAAGTATTATGGATTTAATAGTATAATCTACATCCCACAATATATTAACTACAATCCATGTTCCAATTTTTCCAATTGATAATAATTTCTTTTATAAAAAAATATTTTTCTTGATCCAGGGTATAATCCATAATCATGCATTACATTTAATTTTTGTATGCTTTTCTTTGTTTTTGTTGTTAAGTGTGGTCATCTTTGTTCTGACTCATAGTGACACTATATAGGGTTTCAGAGACTGTACATCTTTGAAGGAGTAGAAAGCTTCATCTTTTCCCCATGGAATGGCTGATGAACTTGAACTGCCAACCTGTGGCTTAAGGTCCACAATTCTGTGTTCATCCTACAGAGCCACAGCATACCCTTGCTTTTCTTGAGTGTCTGTTTAATTTGGATCAGTTCTTCTGCCTTACTTTGAAGAGTACAGATCAGTTATTTTGTAAAATAGTCTCCATTTTGGGTTGGCCTAAAGGTTTTTAATGACTATATTCAGGTTATATATTTTTTACAGCAATGTTACATAAATTATATTATATTCTTCTTAATGCAGGTTCCTAGATGTACATGAAGTTGGTCTATTCAATTATTACTTCATTGGGTGGCCACTTACTGTCTTCTGAAAAGTTTTATTCTTCCTTTTGAATTAATATGTGTATTAGTAGGATGATGGGGTAGATCCATTTTTTTCATATTTGCACCTATAAGTGTTGGAATTCTTTTAAGCATCCTGGTACCTCCAAATTATAGCAGTTATTATTTTTAATAACTTACTTGTATTAAGGTTTTTCAAAAATGTAAATATGCTTTAACAGAAGCAACGTTCATTTGACAAATTATAATATTAAAATAAGAAATGTCCTTAGCCTTTTATAGAAAAGTTGTAAAATGCCATTGATTCTTGACATGCACACAACACAATGTTTGAAGGAAAGTATAAGGGAATAAAATATAGAGACATTTAGGTTTGAATATTAGGATATTTTGTTGTTACTAAGTGCCATCAAGTTGGTTCCAAATCATAACAATACTCTTCATAACAGAATGAAACACTGGTGGATCCTGGCAGATCCTTACAATCACTGTCACGCTTGAGCCCGTTGCTGTGGGCACTGTGCCAATTCATTTCATTGAGGGTCTTCCTTTTTTCACTAACTCTCAATATTGCAAGTTGAGGCTTGTGTTTTTCCTTCAGTTCATTCAGCTTGACAACTGCTGAGAGTGTTTGTTTTCTCTTTTGGTTTTCTAACGCCAGATCTTTGCACATTCATTATAATAGTTGGCGTTGTCATCTCAAGGTGACTCTCTTGAACTTGTTTTCATGTTTTCAGTTTCAACCTGAGCTAACATATGAGAAATTGTTGGTCTGTTTCACAGTCTGCCCCTGGCCTTGCTTTAGCTGATCATATGGAGCTTTTCCACTGTCTCTTCCCACAGATATAGTCAGTTTGAGTAATGTGTATTTCATCTGGTGAGGTACATGTGTATAGTCTTTTATGTTTAAAAATGCTATTTGCAGTGAACAAGCCATTGGTCTTGCACAAATTCTATCATGCAATCTTCAGCATCATTTCTATCAGCATGTCTATATTTTCCAACTGCTGATCAATCCTTCATCTTTGTTTCCAGCCTTTGCATTCCAATCACCAGTAATTTTCAACACATCTTGACTACATGTTTGATCAATTTCAGACTGAAAAAGTTGATAACAGTCTTCGAATTCCTCATCACTAGTTTTAGTGGTTGGTACATCAATTTGCATAATAGTGGTATTTAATGGTCTTTCTTGTCAGCCTATGGGTATTGTCTTATTATAGTCAGCATTATATTTGAAGACAGATAGTGAGATATTCTTTTTGATGATGAATGTGATACCATTCCTCTTCAATTTGTCATTTCCCACATAGTAAACCATATGATTGTCAGATTCAAAAAGGCCAATACCAGCCCATATCAGCTCACTAATGGCCAGGATATGGTTCTTAATGCAATCTATCTCATTTTTAACAACTTCCAATTTTCCCAGATTCATATTTAGTACATTCCATGTTATGATTATTAATGGATGCTTGAAACTGTTTCTCCTCATTTTGAGCTGTGCTCCCATCAGAAAATGAAGGTTCCGAAAGCTTTACTATATTTGCATCATCACAATCAACTGTACTTTGAGGCAGAACCTCTTTCCCAGTTAAATTTTGAGTGCCTTCCAACCTGCGGGGCTCATCTTCCGGCACTACATCTGACAAATTTCTGGTGTTATTCATAATGTCTCAATAATCAATATTCTGGTGCTATCTGGCAGTGTTCCACTGCCATTCGTAAGGTTTTCAGTGACTAAACTTTCAGAAGTAGTGTGCCTCTCCTTTTTCCTAGTGTCTTTGTCAGGAAGCTCAGCTGAAACTTGGCCACCATGGGTGACCCTGCTGGTACTTAAGATACCAGTGGCATAGCTTTGAGCATCAAACCACCACAGTTAGATAAACAGACTAGTGGTGGATTCCGCATATAGTAGATATTATGCAGAAATTATTACATAGAAATTTGAGGATGTTAGTTATTCTCATAAGTTGGCTTGTTAGAGGTTAAAATAGTGTGTACATTTTTCTTTAAAATTCCATTTGAATGCAATCTTAATTGCCTTGTCTGTAATAAATAATACCATAAAACCTACCAGAGCTTATCCATCCTGGTGTGACATTGTGTCATAAGCACTACATCACAAAATAGGTGGTTCAAACTCACCATCCCTACCTTGGAAGTCCTATACAGGGTTGCTATGAGTTGGAACCAACTCGATGGCACTTAACAAGCACAACAGTTTTTGGGTGCCCTTCTGGAAATTTTCAGAGACTTTAAAAGCTTGTTTGATATAATTTTCATCAGTTAAACTGTTGTTTTTCTGGGAAGAAAGCTGGCCGAGCTCCTTATTTAATGTTTTGGTGCTATCTGACAGTGTTCCACTACTATTCATAAGGTTTTCAGTAGCAAGACCTTCAGAAGTAGTCCGCCTCTTCTTCCTAGTCTTTCCTTTAAATATCTGCTGGTATTTAAAATGCTGGTGACATAGCTTCCAGCCTCACAGAAACACACAAGCCACCGCAGTTATGACCAACTGACAAACAAGTGGTGACTGCCTTGTATAGTCACAAGTAATTCAGAGTAAACACTATACAAAAATTGACTATTATTATCTCCATTTTCTTGTTGTTAAATGCTGTTAATTTGGTTCAGATCCATAGTGACCCTGTATAGGCTTTCCAAACAGTGGCTGATGAGTTTGAACCACCAATCTTGCAGTTCCAACTGACCTGGAGGTCAAGTGCTTATCTTATGGTGCCACACCAGGACTGCATCTCCATTTTACAGATGAGAAAATTGAACTTCACTGAGATTTCATAGCTTGTGAGGGATCTTAGTCTGTAAAGGATGGTGAAGACGACTATCAAGTTATTACAGCACCATTTGTCAAAAAGACTATTGTTTTCCCTCTCACCTGACTTAGCATCATTATTAAAACTCATTTGACTATAGATATAAGGCTCTATTTCTGGACTTTCAATTCTACATCAATGATTTTATGTCTATTCTTGTACTAACACCTACTGTCTTATCATAAGCTATTTAGTGATTTTAGAAATAAGAAAGTTTGAGTTTTTCATACTTGTTCATTTTTTTTCTCTCTCTCTTCTGTGTTCTTTGTACACTTATATAAATTTTAGAATGTGCTTGTGAATATCAGCAAAATGCCAGATGGGATTTTAATAAAGAGTGCATTGATCTGTAAATCAAATTAGAAGAATATTGCCATTTTTACAATACTTCTAGCCTGAGTGCCTCAGCCTATGGCATTATATCTGAATATGTTCTGCTGCTTTTCATAATGTTTTCATCTTCTTGTACTGTATCTAACAGTGTTCCATTGCTATTCATATGTTTTTCAGTGGCTAAACATTCAGTAGTCAAACTCTCCTTCCTAGTCTGTCTTAGTCTGCAAGCTCTATTCATTGTGAATAGAGTCTGAAACCTATTCATTGTAAATGAACCTACTGGTATTTAAAATACCATGGACATAATTTTTAGCATCACAGTAAAACACAATCCACCAAAGTATGACAGAGTGACAGAAAAGTGGTTGTCCACTTGAATCATTGCCATATACGTTGTTGAAAAAATGTTATTTGCATTGAATAAGTCATTGATTTTGCAAAATTCAGTCATATGATCTCCTGCATCATTTCTATCACCAAGGCCATTTTCCCCACTTGGAGGTCAAGTGCTTATCCTATGGCGCCACACCAGGACTGCATCTCCATTTTACAGATGAGAAAATTGAACTTCACTGAGAAGAACTACTGAGAAGGAAGGAACACAGAAGGAACTACTGAGCCTTCCTCTTTGTTTACAACTTTTGCATTCCAATCACAAGTAATTATCAATGCATTTTTATTGTGTGTTGGGTCAATTTCAGACGGAAGAAGATGATAGTTGTTGCTGTTAAATGCAGCTGAGTTGGTTCTAACTCATAGCAACCCTCTCTAAGGTTTCCGAAACTGTAAATCTTCATGGAAGCAGAAAGCCTCATTTTTCTCCCATGGAGCAGATGGTGGGCTCAAGCCTCTGATATTGTATTTTACAGTTCAGTGGTTATCCTGCAGAGCCACTATGCTCCAGAAGTTGATATAATTCTTTAATTTTATCATTACTGTCTTTAGTTGTTGGTGAATAAATTTGTTGTGCATAATAAGTTGTTGGTGAAAAAATAGTCTTCCTTGTGTTGTTGTTGTTGTTGTTGTTAAGTGTCTTCAAGTTAGTGCTGACTCATGCTGACCTTGTATGGGGTTTTTGAGGAGCAGCTGTTGGCAAGGTTGGTAGACCTTGCGATTCAAACCAAACTTGCAATCCAGATCCTACAGAGCCACCCTAGGACTCTAGGTCTTCCTTGTAGGTGTAGGGATGCTATCCAATCACAGAAAGCATTGTACTTCAAGACAGATCTTCAAATGTTCTTTTTGATGATGAATGCAATTCCATTAATCTTCAGTTTGTTGGTCCCCTCATAGTAAACTATATGATTGTGATTTTAAATGACCAATACTAGTCCATTTTAACTCACTAATACCCAGGATATCTTTATGTGCTCCATTTAATTTTTGACAGCTTTCAATTTTCATATTGCCATATTTCATACATTCCACATTTAGATTATTAATGGGTGTTTACATCTGCTTCTTCCTATTTTGAGTTGTACAGAATCAATAAATGGAAGTTCTAAAACATAACAACATTCAAGCCACTAAAGTCAACTCTACTTTGAGAAGACAACTCTTCTCTAGTTGTATTTCATGTGCCTTCCAATCTGTGGGGCTCACGAGACCATGTTCTGCTTTTATTCAAGGTTTCCAGTGACTAACCATTCAGAAATGATCTGCCTCTCCTTCTTAGTCTGTGTTTGCATTGAAGCTCTGCTGAAACCGTTCTACTATGAGTGACCCTGCTGGTATTTAAAATACCAGTGGCATAACTATCATCACCATAGCAACACACAAGCCATTGCAGTATGACAAACTGACATATGAGTGGTGGTCAGTATTGATTATACCTCAACACAAAAAATAAATAATGGCAATACATAGGAAAAGTAACAACATAGTAAATGAAGACAACAATAAAGTTGACAAGAATTTTGTTTTAATTTGATGCACAATCAACACCCATTGGAGCTGAAGTCAAGAAAGCAAACAATATGCTTTATTATTGTATTTGGTAAATTTGCTACAAAAGATTAACAGAATTTTAAAAAGCAAAAATGATATTTGTAGAAATAAAGTGTGTCTGACCCAATTGCTTCATATGCATGTGAAAGTTAGACAATTAATTAAGGAAAATAAACAAAGAATTTATGTATTTGGAGTATGATGTGGGCAGAAAATGTTGACGATACCATGGATTGACACTAGAACAATCAAACCTGTGTTGGGAGAAGTACAGTCAGAATGTTCCTTAGAAACACAGAAGACAAATCTTCATCTCACATACTTTGAAAATATAATCAGGAAGTACCAACCCTTAGAGAAAGATTCAAGGCTTGGTAAAGAAGAGCCAGCAAAAGATAGGAAGACCCTCAGTAAGATGGATTGACACAGTGGTTACAAGAAGGGACTCAAACATAGCTTCAAACAAGGGACTCAAAAATGGTTATAAAGATGGCACAGGGTCAGACAGCATTTCTTTCTGTTATCCATGCGGTCAGTATGAGTCAGAACTCATGAGATGGTACCTAACAACAGTAACAATAACAACAGCAAACTGTTCTGGGGAGGAAGTAAGCTGTGAATTCAGATACTTTGGATTCTGAAGCACATTCTGAATCAGCAATCCATACAGTTTCAAGTACAAGGTAGTAGAACTGGATAAGGTCCCAGTTTACTGAGCTCCCAGGGTCCTTTCTCCTACATCACAGCATTTGTCAGGGACAATATTGCAATATTTTGATTTAAAAAAATATATATATTTCAGTAATAGTTGTGGTGATGATAAAATTGTGTAAAGTTGGTAAATATGCATCTGATACATAAGCAATGGAGAAGATGAGGGAAGAGCAAGCTTTAGTCTCAGAGAACATTATAGATATTTAGAAGCTGATAAAATTAATTCTATTGAAGATTTTTTTTGTTGTTGCAAGTACAAAATCTGTGCCAAATTTTGACTGAGAATAAATTTTAATTGAATTAAGTTATCATTCTTGGCCTCTGAGGCAAGAAGAAACAATACAGACGGCTTTTAGTAATTTTCTGTCCCAACTTTGGAAAACAAGGGAGCAAAGAATTGCACATAATTGAGATGAGACGACCTGGGCCTTGCAACCCTAACATTTCAGCAAAAAGGAAAATGATTCTAAAGTACTTCTTGAAAATGCTGATTTGCAATGTAGCGTTAATAAAGAGGCACTAAATTGCCCCCACATGTCCTATAAAATGGTCATCTATAACCCCAGCATTCTTTTTAATTGTGTATACTTGGAAGACAGTCATTGCTATTTTTATCCATTGATGCATTTTCTTTCCCTTTTCATTGTGATTCATGATATGTTCTCTTCAGAGCATATATAATTTGAGATTGAAATAGTCCCATTGAGAACTCTTACATTAAGCATGAGCTGGCTTTTTTTTGGGGGGGGGGTTGCAGGCTATCTGTTCAAACTTAAGCAGAGAAATAGTTTTATGATCTTCACAGGCTTAAGACTATCTGTAGGATAGTCACACAGGTAGACAAGACATGTGATTCAATAAAGCTGGGCATAGATTCCAGATAGAGGCTCCTATGTTGTTGTTAAGTGCCGTTGAGTCAGTTCCAACTTATAGTGACCCTGTATAGGGTTTCCAAGGAGTGGCTGGTGAGCTTGAACCACCAACCTTGTGGTTCAAACCAACCTTGCAGTCCAGCATATTAACCCGCAGGGCCACACCAGGACTATCAACTATCCATAATGCCATAGGACAAAACATCCATTCATGGTGTATTCAACATGTCCTGTACATTTTAAGAAACTATCCCCTCTCCCAATGACCTAAGTCATATTATAAAACTTAAACTTAAGGCTGCTGTCCTCTATGGAGCCTACCCTTATTGTCCCTGTTAGAGTGGGGTCTTTCTACCTTCACCTCAAAGAACATTCATTACTTGCCTCTCTGATTTGGTCCTTGGTAAAGGCTACCTAGTCTTAGTATTAATCTATTATTTGTTTGTTTATTTGTTTTAAGTATGTCTGTATGTTCAGTAGGTTTCCTTAGTGTGATTTATCCCTTTCTGTCAGAACCCATTGATTGTGGCCTTGATCAGAACATATGATAGTGGTAGTCAGACAACATCTAGTAGAAGACACTATGTTGCATGTAGACACTCAGTCCTGGAAACCTGTTCCTTCAAAATCTTGGTTTTAATCTTTTCTCTTTTTTCTCCAGTGTGGCACTGTGGGTTAATGTGCCACACTGCAAAGCCATTTGAACTACAAGGTCGGTGGCTCAAGCTCACCAGCTGCTCCTCAGAAACCCTGTACAAGGTCACTACGGGTTGGAATCGACTCAACGCCACTTCACAACAACAAGAACTTACAAGACTAGACCATAGAACAAAAATTTTACTGACTATATTGTATCAATTGACTAAGTTTCCCATGGTAATATAACGCTAAATCTTCAAACCAAGAAAACTAATTCCATGAAGTGATTGACTATGTTTAACAAGTAGCAGATTCTGTGTTCCTAGCCAATGCTAGCCTATGACCAGATAAATTAGACTGTTCTTGGATACCACTACCCACCATTCTTATCAGGAACAAAAGAAATGATCCTGGTTAAAGTGGGATAAAAATATAGAACAAAACTCAAATTCATGAAAAATAAAATTAAAATTAAAAAGGCCAGGTTTACTAGATTTATAGAGACAGGAAGAACCATGGAGAATACTGCCCTAAAACACAATTTTAACCAGGAAATAAATCTGCTCCTAGAGGTGACTTTTCACCCAAATAATAGATTGGCCTATAAAATACACAAGAACTAGGGATATCATTGCTGATGCCAGATAGATCTTGGCTGAAAACAGAGAATACCAGAAAGATATTTACCTGTGCTTTAATGACTATGCAAAAACTTTCTATTGTGTGGGTCTTGACAAGCTAAGTATGAATATTCGAGACCACTTAATTGTGTTCATGAGAAACCTGTACATAGACCAACAGACAGTTGTTGGAACTGAACAAGAAAGTACTGAATGGTTTAAAATTAGGAATGGGTTGTATCCTTCCACCATACTTATTCAATCTATATGTTGAACAAATAATCCAAGAAGTTGGATTATATGAAGGAAAATATGGTGTCAATATAAGAGGAAGACTCATTAACAACCTGAGATATGCAGATGATACAACCTTGCTTGCTGAAAGAGAAGAGGACTTAAAATACTACTGATGACAATCAAAGACTACAGCCTTCTGTATGGATTGCATCTCAATGTAAAGAAAACAAAAATCCTTACCACTGGACCAATAAACAAAATCCATATAAATGGAAAAAAGATTGAAGTTGTCAGAGTGTTAATTTTGCTCATATCAACCATCAACACTCATGGAAGCAGCAGTCAAAAAATCAACAACATATTGCACTGAGCAAATATGATGCACAAGACTTCTTTAAAGTGTTGAATAGCAAAGATGTCAATTTGAGACTAAGGTGTGTCTGATCCAAGGTTATTTTCAGTAACCTTACATGCACATTAAAGTTGGACAGTGAATATGGGAGACTATAGAAAAATTGATGCATTTGAGTTATAGTGTTGGAGGTGAATATTAAAAGTACCATGGACTGCCATAAGAACATATAGATCTGTGTTGGAAGACATACAGCCAGAGTGCTTGTTGGAGGCCAGGATGGCCAGACTCTCATAATTCAGACATACTATCTGGAGGGACCAGTCACTGGAGAAGGCTATCTATTATGTTTGGTAAAGTGGAGGGTTGAACAAAAAGAGGAAGACCCCCAGTGAGAGGGATTGACATAGTGGCAGCAGCAAAGGGTTCAGGTGCAGTAAGGATAGTGAGGGTGGCAGGGGACAGGGCTGTATTTTTTCTGCTGTGCATAGTATTGCTATGAGTTGGTACCATCTTGCTGGCACCTCACAGCAACAATAACAATATAACACATTGACATTTGTGAAGAAATTCTTCTTTAAAACAATCAATTATACAAGACCAAATGTGTAACATTTGACCAAAGCACAGAATAAGAAAAGGCAAGGATGGGCAGGGAATGGATGGATAAAAACAGGGAAAGAAGGCAAGGTGAAAATGAGGAGAATGTTGACACACTGCAGGAGAGCAAACAATGTCATAAACCAATCTGTATATAAATTGTTGAATTGTTTCTGAGGAACAACTTAAATTCTTTTAGATGCACCAAACATTCTCTATGGGGGGAAAAAGACATGTTCTCTTGCTAATCAGTGTCTTTACAGATATTATCCTAACTTACCTGATTAGATCATTATATGCTAATGAAAAAGTTACTTTGTTTCTACCAGAATTTTTATGTGTATGAATATTTTCCTATAACAGACCATTTTGTACATGAAGAAAGAACTTGAAATGCTATTTTGACAATAAATGTGATACCATTCCTTTTCAGTTTGTTGTTCTAGACATATGATTGATTCTAAATTGCCAATACCAAAGGGTATGCCCCGCAAGCCTGCCCATCTGTCATCAGCACACAGACCCTCTCCCTATCTGGGTCTAGAGTCCCCAGTCGCTCCATCTCTCCACATCATCATCTCTGGCATCACTGTTTCTCTGGGTAGGGTCCCACACTCCTCTCTTCTCCCTTGATGGTCCTAGGGACCTCTGCTCCCGGACTGCAAAGTCAACCACTCCCCTCCTTTTGCTACAAAATGTCTACCTTTACATCTCCAACCCTCACAGTCAGTCCTGATAACAATTATTCGCTATTGTGCCACATGAGTGCTATCCCCATCTCCTTTTATCAGCCCTGCCCAGACAGATTGGATATTACTCAGTGGAGAGTCTACCTTCTTCCTTGCCCTCTGGATCTAGGCTCCCACTTGAAAGCTTGAAAGCCGACACTTCTTGCCTTTGTAATGTTTTCCCCACTCCCATTTTGGGTAGCCAATGTCTTAGCTGCCCATCCCTGTCTACCCTGTATATCGAGGAAGTAGGAATGAACCTCGCTGTAAATATGAGTTCCTTCTTTTGAGATACTGCATCCATAGGTGTAGGTCAAGTTCATCAAATTGTATCAGAATACTATTTCCCCCCTCTTCTTTCTTCGTATAGTTGAGTTCTGATCATCCAGCCAATGAAGCCAGGTCAATTGGGTATTATCTGCAAGTTTGAGTGTTCTTGTGCATATGCCCTCTCTTCTTATCAGCTGGACACTTCACTCTCCACTCTAGTACTCTGTGGCTGTGTCACTGACTCTGGGACTAGGAGCCCCCAGGTCTTGCCACACTGCTGGCCAACCAGGTCTCCACCCGGGTTCACAGGAGTCTATTGAACATGGTAGGGCTTAGTTTGCAGCTTCATTGCTGGTTTTCCCTCACTTCCCCTTATCGGTGACCAATGTAGTCACCAGTCAGAGCGCATGTCTGCTCTTGTATTCCCATTGAGTCATAGTCTTGGAATTAAAAATTTATGTGCATCAAAAGACTTCACCAAAAAGAGTAAAAAGAGAGCCCACAGAATGAGAATATTATTTTTACAATGACACATAAGACAAGGGACTCATTTCTAAAATATATAGGAAACTACAACACCTCTACAAGAAAAAGACAAATAACCCATACAGGACATTAAGACACTTCACCAAGGAGGAGATCTGGGCAGCCAACAAACATGTGAAGAAATGTTCACGATCACTAGCCATTGTTGTTGCTGTTGTTAGGTGCCATTGAGTCGGCACTGACCCATAGTGACATTATGCACAGCAGAAAGAAAAACACTGC
This sequence comes from Chrysochloris asiatica, assembly GCF_000296735.1. Taxonomy (NCBI): domain Eukaryota; kingdom Metazoa; phylum Chordata; class Mammalia; order Afrosoricida; family Chrysochloridae; genus Chrysochloris; species Chrysochloris asiatica. The sequence goes on from NW_006408556.1 coordinate 21,124,313, forward strand.
CTGATCCTGGGCCAACCTCACTACTGTTGCCACACTTGAGTCCATAAAAGTTACCACTTGACCAGTCTGTCTCATTGGGGGCCTTCCTCTTCTTCTCTGTCCTCCACCTTACCAAACATGATATCCTTCTCCAGCAACTGGTCCCTCCTGACAATATGTCCAAAGGATGAGAGATGAAGTTTGGCCATCATGGCCTCCAAGGAGCACTCAGGCTGCACTTCTTTCAAAATAGATCTGTTGGTTCTTTTGGCAGCCCATGGCAACTTCAATATTCTCCTCCAACACCATAACTCAAAAGCATCAATTCTAGCATTAGAAGGATGTAAATCAAAACAACAATGAGATATCATCTCACACCATCAATAACAGCAAAGATCAAAAATGTAGAGGACAATAAATGCTGGCGAGGATGGGGAGAGACTGGGTTGCTCCTGCATTGCTGGTGGGATTGCAAAATGGTCCAACCTCTCTGGAATGCAATATGGTGCTTCCTCAGAAGGTTGGAAATAGAAATACCTTATGACCCAGCAATTCCTCTTAGCTGTTTTGGCCCAGAGGTCCTGGGAATAGTGACATCCAAATAGCAATAAGCACAGTCGTGCCTTGATTTTGATTTCTAAATGCCATTCTCCAGTAAAAGGAACCAGGCTTCTTGAAGAATTGACTGATTTTAGACACCAGGCCAGGTATAGATGTATTTAGAGCATCTTGTAGAGCCAGAAAGCAAGGAAGTGCTCAAAAAAAGGAAGGGACATCTCAAAGGAACACCGATGCTAACCTGAAAGAGCTCCTACTGCTCTTTCCACCAAAGTAGGTACAAACTGAACAAAAAATTAAATAATGAATTATAAATCAAAGTAAAAAATAAGTACACACATATCCATACTGATACAAATGAGTACACAAATAAATAAACGATGGAGAAGCGACAAATCTTTCTTACAGAAGAATTGCAAACTAGATTTTCTCCTTGCCATGAGGTAGAATATATCACCTCCCTGTTCACCTATCCACACCACCACACACATACCACCCTTGAGTGTGAGTGATATTTAGTGATTTATTTCCAATGTAGAGTATGAAGAAGTTAAAAGAAAAGCAAGACATGCACACATGAAAACCAAACAACTTAGTAACATTACAGTGTAGACACGTGGCAGATACCACATTAGTTGATCAGGTCGACCATGATTAGCGATGTTGTTGTTTTTGTTAAGTGCCGTGGAGTTGGTTCCATCCCATAGCGATCCCGTATATATATATAAGTTTCCATGGAGCAGCTTGTGATTTTAAACTGTTCTTTTCAAACTGACTTACCAGTCCAGTGCATTAACCACAACACCACACCAGGACCCCAAATATAGTTTTTAGAGCTGAGCAAGCTAGAACACTTACGTTCTTTTAAATTTAATAGTATCTACAGATTTTTTTCTGGGAACTTTACTTTCAGTTTGAGATTTAATTATCATAAAGGCTCTCAAGTCTGCTGATACTTAAATTTTCTATATTTACATCATTTCTACTTTTTCTCTCTGCATTCTGCCCTCTTTTCATATACTGTCCATTGAAAAATGTTTTGATATAGTTATTTCTCCATACATTTTATTATTTGATATTATTTTCTGTCTTACTTGTTTCTTATGATTTCATTAAAAGAAACATTCCTTTAACATAACTTTATCAATTTCTCTCAACTTTGAAAATATAGTTGTTTAACCCTCTTAGTTCTTTATGAAACAAAATGCCACAAAATTGGTGGCTCTGAAAGATTGAAATCTATTTTCTGACAACTCTTAAGTTTAGAATTCTGAATTCAGATCTGCTCTAGTCCTGGTGTGGAGCTGTGGTATAATCAGTGGACTGCAAGATTGGTTTGAACTGCAAGGTCAGTGGTTCAAACTCCTTGGAAACACTATATGGGGTCTCTCTATAAGTTGCAACTGACTTAATGGCACTTTACAAAGACTAGGGAAAATCCTTTCTTGTTTCATCCAGTTTCTGGTATCCCTAGGCATTTCTTAGTGCTTCTTTGCTTTTAGATGCATCTTCCCATGGCCTGAGTCTTGCCCCTGTGTGATTCTGTCTCTCTGTTCTTTCTCCCCTTTTACATGACATCACTCAGAATTAGGACCTACCCTATACCTGTATGATTCCCTTTACTTAGTTGATAACATATCCAAAATCCATAACTGCAAACAAGCTTACATTCATAGGTACAAGACTTAGGACTTGAACACTCACCTTCAGTTCTTTGTGCTTTCCAATTATTTTTATGATTTTTTCTCTATCACTGAATTGTATTTGTGAATTTTCCTGGATATTTGACTTGCTTTGCTTTCACATTTCTAGATACATATCACTTTTTTGTGACTAGTTCATCTGTATTTGAAAACAATAAGCAGGCTGTTTAGGCTACCCGTTGCCATCCTGTTGCCATTCAATCAACTCTGACTCAAGTGTTACAGGAACCCAAAGTGTCACATAAAACTGTTCCATAGGGTTTTATAAGACAAAGAAATAGATTTATCTTTTTTCTCTGGTTTAGAAAATTCTGAGCAATCAAGATGCTTTTGTTTTCCAAAATAGCCAGGCAAGTGTAGACTAGAGAGGACCCACATCTGGCAAACTAACTGCATGAAGGGAGGAAGGCATGATGTGGTTATGTATATTCATTGACTGCACTGATCATAACTATGCATTAAAGCCTCAGTCATGCATATTCATTGAGGCCTCAATGACTAAAGGACCATGGACCTTGGAGTGCTTTCTTTCTGTGCTTCCTGGAGTTGGTGAAAACATCCTTGAATCGAAAAACTCCCTGGAAACAATGGAAACCTCATACAGGAAACTGACAGACCTTGTCTAGTGTGTCTCTTCCCTTATATCTTTTTTGGTTATAATGAAGAAATGACTGTAAGTATAGATACTACAGACTATAAAGTAAAAGAGGATCACGTCTGAATGAGTAGTGACTGATAACATTATGAATAGCAATGGAAATAGTTTGATATAGTGTTGGAAGATGAGTCCCTCAGATTGGAAGTCTTTCAAAATACAATTGTGAAAAAGCTGCTTCTTCTTCAAATGCTGATGAAGAACAGCTCAAAATGGGAATAAACAGCTGCAAATATCCATTAATAATCATAATGTGGAATGTACAAAGTATGAATTTAGGAGAATTGGAAAATGAAATGGAATGCATAAAGATCGATATCATAGGTATTGGTAGTGGTGGTGGTTGTGTAGCATTGAGTCTGTTCTGGCTCATAGTGACCCTGTGTATTGTTTCTGAGGTTATAAATCTTTCAAGGAACAGAAAAGCCTCATCTTTCTCCCGTGGGGATGCCAGTAGCTTTCAACTGCTGACTTGGTGGTTAGTAGCCCAAATCATAATCCACTATGCTACTAAGACTCCTTTATCCTAGGCATTAATGAGCTGAAATGGACATGTATTAACATTTTGAACTAGACATCAAATCATGTGACCTACTATACTAGGATCTACAAATAGAAAAGGAATGGCATCAATTTCATTGTCAAAGAAAGCATTTCAAGAGCTATTATAAAGTACAATACTGTCTGTGATATGGTAATATTCATACACCTGCAAGGAAGAGCAGTATATTTCAAGACAAATGGAATTTACTCACCAACCCCTAATGCCATTGATGATGAAATTGAAGAATTCTACCAATTTCTTCAGTTTAAAATTTATCATGCACGCAATCAAAGAGCATTGATAATTACCAGTGATTGGAATGTGAAGGTTGGAAACAAAGAATAAGGATCAATAATTGGAAAAAGTGACCTTGGTGATAGAAACAACGCTTTAGATCATGAGATAGAATTTTGTAAGACCAACAACTTATTCATTACAAATACCTTTTTCAATTACATACACGATGACCTTACCATATGGGGATATACAGGAATCAAACTGACTAAATCTGTGGGAAAATACTGTGGAATTTCAGTATCACCAGCCCAAACAAGATTAGGGGCTGATTGTGAAACAGACCATCAATTACTCAAATGATAATTTAGGCTGAATCTGAAAAAAATTACAACTCATTCATGAAAGTCAAAATATAACCTTAAGTATATACCATCTGTGCATAGAGACTATCTCCAGAACAGATTTGATGCATTAGACATTAATAACTGGAGACCAAAGAGTTGTGGGATGACATCAAGAACATCATACAGGAAGAATGAAAAGGTTATTAAAAAGATAGGAAAGAGGATGAAATATCTAGGAATAAATGTAACTAGAGAAACAAAGGACTTATACAAAGAAAACTACAAAAACTACTACAAGAAACCAAAAGAGACCTAAAAAATGGAAGAATGTACCATGCTCCGGGATAGGAAGACTTAGCATTGTGAAAGTGTCAATACTGCCCAAATCAATTTACACATATAATGCAATCCCAATCCAGATTCCAACAACATTCTTCAAAGAGATGGAAAAAACAATTACAAACTTTATATGGAAAGGAAAGAGACCCGGGATAGCAAAGCACTGCTTAAGAAGAAGGATAAAGTTGGAGGCCTCTCACTACCCGACTTCAAAATTTACTACATGGCTACAGTGGTCAAAACAGCTTGGTACTGGTACAATAAAAGATACACAGATCAGTGGAACAGAATCAAGAATCCAGAAATTAATCCATCTACATACAGCCAATTGATTTTTGACAATGGCCTAAGCATATTGCATGGGAGGAGATAGTCTCTTCAACAGATGGTGCCAGCAGAACTGAAAACGATATGCAAAAGATTGAAACAAGACCTTAACCTCACACCTTATACAAAAACTAACTCAACATGGATTAAAGACCTAAATGTGAATCCCAGAATTATGAAGGCCATCAATGAAAAAATAGGGACAAATATTAGGGCACTAATTCAGGGACTATACAGACTACCAAACATTTTGAAAACTACACAAACAAAAGTAGACAAAATAGATGAGTGGAACATACTAAAAATTGAAAACTTATGTGCATCAAAAGACTTCACCAGAAGAGTAAAAAGGGAACCCACAGAATGGGAAAAAATATTTTGCAATGACACAGCAAAAAAGGAACTTATTTCTAAAATATATAGGAAACTCCAACACCTCTACAAGAAAAAGACAAATAACCCAACTGAAAAATGGGCACAGGATATGAACAGACACTTCACCAAGGAGGAGAACCAGGCAGCCATCAAACATATGAAGAAATGTTCACGATCATTAGCCATTAGAGAGATGCAAATCAAAACAACAATGAGATATCATCTCACACCAGCAATAACAGCAAAGATAAAAAAAGTAGAGGACAATAAGTGCTGGTGGGGATGTGGAGAGACTGGAAGGCTCCTGCATTGCTGGTGGGACTGCAAAATGGTCCAACCTCTCTGGAAAGCACTATGGCTCTTCCTCAGAAGGCTGGAAATAGAAATACCTTATGGTCCAGCAATTCCTCTACTTGATATTTACCCACAAGAAATATGAGCCATAACATGAGTAGATATATGCACACCAATGTTCATAGCAGCTCTGTTTACAATAGCAAAAAGATGGAGATAACCAAAGTGCCCATCAACTGAAGACTAGATAAACAAACTGTGGTACATACACACAATGGACTATTATGCTATCTTGAAGAATAACAAGGAAGGTGCAAGCCACTGCATAACATGGATGAACCTTGAGGACATTATGTTGAGTGAAATTAGTCAGTCACAAAAGGAGAAATACTGCATAGGACCACTACTGTAAAAGACTCAATGGGAATACACACTCTGATCGGTGACCATGTTCGTCACCGATAAGGGGAAGTGAGGGAAAAACAGCAATTAAGTTATGAGCTAAGCCCTACAATGTTCAATAGACTCCTGTGAACCCGGGTGGAGACCTGGTTGGCCAGCAGTGTGGCAAGACCTGGGGACTCTTGGGCCCAGAGTCAGTGACATAGCCACAGAGGACTAGAGTGGAGAGTGAAGCATCCAGCTGATAAGGAGAGAGGGCATATGCACAAGAACAATGACTGGTTGATCAGAGCTCAACTAGACGAAGAAAGAAGAGGAAAAAAAAAGAGTAATCTGACACAATTTGATGAACTTGTCCTACACCTATGGATGCAGTAGCTCAAAAGAGGGAACAAATCTTTACAGCAAGGATCATTCCCACCCCCTCCATACACAGAGTAGACAGGCACGGGCAACTTGGACATTGGCTACCCAAAATGCGAGGGGTGGGGGTACCTTCAAAGGCCAGAAGTGACTGGCTTCCAAGCTTCCAAGAGGGAGCCTAGATCCAAAGGGCATGGAGGAAGGAAGACTCTCCACTGAATAGTATCCAATCTGTAGAGGCAGGGCTGATGAAAGGAAAGGTGGATAAGTCTCTTGTGATACAATAGTAAATAATTGTTATCAGGACTGTTTGTGAGGGTTGGAAATGTAAAGGTAGATGTTTTGTAGCAAGGAGGGGAGTGATTAACTTTGCAGTCTAGAAGCGGAGGTCCCTGGTACCATCAAGGAAGAAGAGTGGTGTGCTAGACCCTACCCAGAGAAGAAGTGATGCTAGAAATTGAGGCAGAGACGATGACGTGGAGAGATGGAGCAGCTGGGGACTTTAGACCCAGATAGGGAGAGGGACTGTGTGCTGACGACCGGGGAGCAGGTTTGCAGGGTATACCCTTTGGTTGGTTAATGACGCATGGAGGGAATTGTAACCATGGCAATGAAAATATATACGATAGGATGAATGCCTATCTAATGTTCTCCCATGTAAACTATCACATTATTCACAATAAAATATTAAAACAAAAAAAAGATAGGGAAGAAAGGAAAGGTCAAAATGGATGTCAGAAAAGAGTTTGAAACATGATATTGAATGTAGACAAGCTAAAGTGAATGGAAGAAATGATTAAGTAAAAACGCTAAACAGAAAATTTCAAAGGGCAGATAAAAGAAGACAAAATAAAATATTGTAATGAAATGTGCAAATATCTGGAGTTATGAAAACAAAAAGAAAGGACACGCTTAGCATTTCTCAAGCTTAAAGAACTGAAATAAAAAATAGAAGCCTTGAGTGCTATACTCTGGTAGCATAATGGTTACAAGTTGGGCTGCCAACCTCAAGGTCAGCAGTTCAAAACTACCAACTGTTTCGCAGGAGAAAGATGAGGCGTTCTGCCCCCGTAAAGATTTACAGCCTTGGAAACCCTGTGCAGGGTCACTATGAGTCAGAACTGACTCCACGGCACATAACAACAACAACAACATGGGCAAAATATTGAATGATGTGGGAAGAATCAAAAGAATATGAAAGGAATACACAGAGTCACTTTACCAAAAAAATCTGGTCTGTAAACAACCATTTCAAGAGGCAGCATATGATGAAGAATTGATGGTACTGAGGGAAAAAAATCCAAGTTGCATAGAAGACACTAACTAGTTAAAAATGAGGCCCCAGGAATTGA
>NW_006408556.1:21132398-21136474 GCF_000296735.1 Chrysochloris asiatica
TATGAAGAACAACGTGGCATCAGAATTGAATGAAGACTCATTAACTGACACAGCCTTACTTTGGGGAAGATTAAGTACTTGAAGTACTCACTGATGAAGATCAAAGACTACAAACTTCAGTATACATGGCAGCTTAATGCAAGAAAATGAAAATCCTCACAAATAGATCAATAAATCACATAACAAGCAATGGAGAAAGTATTGAAGTTGTCAAATATTTCATCTACTTGGATCCACAATCAACACTCATGGAAACAGCCGTCAAAAAATCAAAGGACATATTGTATTGGGCAAATCTGCTGTAAAAGATCTTATTAAAGTGGTAACGAGCAGAGATGTTCATTGGAACCCTTAGGTCTGATGTTATTTTCAATCGAGGGAACTTGTAGGAGAGAGAGGAGCTGGCTGGTCTGAAGTACATACAAGTAGTTGTACTTACTTCTGATTCTATAGTTCGCACTTGATGACCTGACCCCAGGTGGTCAGGGATGTTTTGATCTAATTCTGGGTGGTTAGGGTGAGAGAGAAAGTGTCACAGTGGAAATGAGTGGTGACATGGATCTTGGAGATGTAGACAGGTGAAGCTTGGATTCAATTCCAGAATGGAGTTGGAGTCATGCTGATCCTTGCCATAAAGTTAATTACACAGGTTGGGTTTGTCCAACTTGCCTCTTTAATAGTACAGTTTTCTACAGTGTCTCAAGTTTTCTGTACTGTCGTCTTTGTAAAAACTGATTGACAGACATTTTTACGATGCCACCACTTGTTGTATAATTTAGGAACCCTGGTGGTGAAAAGCTTAAGTGGTTGGCTGCTATCAAAAAGGTGGGCATTTTAACCCACCAGAGATTCTGTGGTAGAAATGAACTTCCAATGTTCTTCATAAATATGATAGTTTTGGAAGCCCTAAGGGGCAAATCTACTGTCATATAAAGTTGCTAGAAGTTGGAATAGATTGGATGGCACACACAACTACAACATATATTTACCTATATGTCAGTTTGTAAAAGGTTATTACATGGTTTTTCTTTTATTCAAACATGTAGCTTTAAAATTTCTGCCAGTTACATTCTTTTTTAAAATAGGGTATATTAAAATTTATAAAAGTTATTATTAATTCATAGATATTTTCCCCATAATAATGTCAGTTACTAGTTTTAAACATTTAGATGCTATGCTAGGAGGAGGTTTGTTTATTTATTTAAAGAAACATGCTATCATTAAACATTTATATAGTGCTTACTTTATGTCAGAAGTTTTTAATAGTCTACAATTAATTCACTGAATTATTTAATCACCCATATGAATTAAGTACTATTTTTAGTCTTAATAATCCATCTTTTCATGTATTCATTATTAATTAATTTTATAATTATGGAGGTAATAAAGGGGTTTGGTATTACCAAAATTTTTCATGTCTGGACCCCAGTAAAAGAGTAAATAAACTGTTAGGATTGTGATAGAAATCAAGAGAAAGACAAAATATTTTCATAGGTGAGTTGCACCATATGTATCATTTATTCCATCAGCATGGAGCAACAACTTAACCGTGGTCTTAATGTCTAGTAATTGGTGGACAGGTGATACAGTTCCATTAAAACTAGAATTTTAAAAGAAAACAATTTTAATGTATTTTAAAATGTTCACATAAACTTTTTATATCTTAGCCCACCGCACTTTCAGCATTATATTTATTTATGCTTCTCTAAAACAAAGGAATCACCATTTAAGAGATCAGAAAACAGTTGTCATAGATCGGATGATATATATATACACACACATATATATATACACACATAAATATATGTATATATATACACACATATATATTGTTGTTGATAGGTGCCATCGAGTTGGTACCGACTCATAGCAACCTTATGCACAGCAGAATGAAACACTGCCCAATCCTGGGCCAACGTCATTACTGTTGCCACACTTGAGTCCATCGATGCTGCCACTTGGACAATCCATCTCATTGAGGGTATTCCACTTTTTCGCTGACCCTCAACCTTACAAAACATGATATCCTTCTTTAGTGACTGGTCCCTCCTGACAATATGTCTGAAATATGAGAGATGAAGTTTGGCCATCTTGGCCTCTAAGGAGCACTCTGGCTGCACTTCTTCCAAAACAGATCTATTGGTTCTTTTGGCAGCCCATGTATTTTCAATATTCTCCTCCACACCATAACTCAAAAGCATAAATTCTTCTACAGTCTTCTTTAATCACTGTCCAGCTTTCACATGCATATGAGGTTATTAAAAATACCATGGTTTGGGTCAGGCACACCTTAGTCCTCTAGTTGACATCTTTGCTTGTCAACACTTTAAAAAGGTCTTGTACAGAAGATTTGCCTAATTCAATATGTCATTTGATTTCTTGACTGCTGCTTACATGAGTGTAGATAGTTGATCCAAGAAGAATGAAGTCCTTGAGAACTTCAAACTTTTCTCTGTTGATAAGAATGTTGCTTATTGGTCCAGTGGTGAGGATTTTTGTTTTCTTTACATTGAAATGTAATCCATACTGAAGGCTGTGCTCTTTGATTTTCATAAGTACATGTTTTAAGTCCTCCTCACTTTCAGCAAGCAACCTGTATCATCTGCATATCGCAGGTTGTTAATGAGTCTTCCTCCAATCCTGATGCCACATTTTTCTTCATAGAACCCAGCTTCTCGAATTATTTGCTCAGCATACAGGTTGAATACATATGGTGAAAGAATACAACCTTGTCGCACACCTTTCTTAATTTCAAACCATTCAGTGTTCCCATGCTCTGTTTGAACAACTGCCTCTTGGTCCAGGTACAGATTCCTCATGAGCACAATTAAGTGTTCCGGAATACTCACACTTCGCAATGTAGTCCATAGATTGTCATGATCCACACAATCAAAAGCCTTTGCATAGTCAATAAAGCACAGGTAAACATCTTTCTGATATTCTCTGCTTTCAGCCAAGATCTATCAGACATCAGCAATGATATACCTCATTCCACGGCCTCTTCTGAATCCGGCTTGAACCTCTGGAATTTCTCTGTCAATGTATGATTGTAGCCATTTTTGTATTACCTTTAGTAAAACTTTACTCGCATGTGTTGTCAAAGAGATTGTCCAATGATTTACGCATTCTGTTGGGTCACCCCTCTTTGGAATGGGCACAGATATGGATCTCTTCCAATCACTTGGCCAGATAGTTGTCTTCCAAATTTCTTGGAAGAAATGAGTGAGTGTCTCCTGTGCAGCCTCACTTTCTTGAAAGATTTCAATTTTTATTCCACCAATTCCTGGTGCCTTGTTCTTGCCAATTCATTCAATGCACCTTGGACTTCCTCCTTCAGTATCTTTGGCTCTTGATCATATGCTACCTGTTGAAAGGATGAATATTAACCATTTCTTTTTGGTACAGTGACTCTGTATTCCTTCCATCTTCTCTTGATGCTTTCTGCATCATTCAATAATTTGCCCAGAGAATCTTTCAATAACGAAAGTTGAGGCTTGAATTTTTTCTTCAATTCCCCCAGCTTGAGAAATGCTGAGCATGTTCTTCCTTTTCAGTTTTCTGATTCCAGATCTTTGCACATTTATTGTAATATTTGACTTTATCTTCTCAAGCTGATCTTTGAAGTTTTCTGTTCAGCTGTTGTACCTCCTCATTTCTTCCATTTGTTTTAGCATCTGTATGCTGGAGAGCATGTTTCAGAGTCTCTTCTGACATCCATTTTGACCTTTTCTTTCTTTCTTATCTTTTTAATGACTTTTTGCTTTCTTCATGTATGATGTTCTTGATGTCATCCCACAACTCTTCTGGTCTTCTTTTAGTGTTTATTATATCAAATCTATTCTTCAGATGATCTCTAAATTCAGGTGGGATATATTCAAAGTCAACATTTGACTCTTGTGGACTTGTTTTCATTTTCTTCAGCTTCACTTTTCATTTAGCATAAGAGTAATTGATGGTCTGTTCCACAGTCTGCCCCTGGCCTTGTTTTCACTGATGATATGGAACTTTTCCACCATATCTTTCCACAGATGTAGTCAATTTGATTTCTATGTATTCCATCTGGTGAGGTCCATGTG
>NW_006408556.1:21136710-21144519 GCF_000296735.1 Chrysochloris asiatica
CATTCCAATCACCAGTAATGATCAATACATCTTGGTTGCATGTTTGATCAATTTCAGACTGAAGAAGTTGGTAGAATTCTTCTATTTCATCCTCACTGGCCTTAGTGTTTGGTGCATACATTTGCATAATAGTGGTATTAACTGGGCTTCCCTGTAGGTGCATGGATATTATCCTTTCACAGACACCATTGTACCTCATGACTGATCTGCATATGTTCTTTTTGACAATGAATGCAGCATCATTCATCTTCATTTTGTCATTTCCAGCATAGTAAACCATGTGATCATCAAATTCAAAATGACCAGTACTAGTCCATTTGAGCTCACTAATGCTTAAGATATCTTCAGGTAGGACTATTCCTCCCTTTGGAACTAAAATGTCTGAATCCAAAGAGCATAGAGTCACAGAGACTGGAATAAAAAAAAAAATTGAGTGGGTTACTAGGAGCAATAGTGAGTAGTGCCACTTCTATTTGTACCCCTGGATTCACTGGCTGAAGTGGCTATTGGAGAAACTGTACCATATATCAGATGATGTTTTAGAATATATGCAGCTTCCTGGAGAACATTGCCAGAACACAAGGTATTTTCACCTAGTTGATGCTGTAATTGTATCTTTAAAAGGCTGTTCCATCTTTTGATTAAGCCAGTTACGTTAGAATGATGAGGAACATGTTAAGATCTGTGAATTCCATGAGCATGGGCCTATTGCTGCATTTCAATCCAGGATGATACTGTGTGGGATACCATAATAGTAGAAAAGGCTATCTGTAAGCCCACAAACGGGAGTTTGGGCAGAAGCATTGCATGCATAGAAAGCAAATCCATATCCCGAGTAAGTGTCTATCCCAGTAAGAACAAAACACTGCCCTTTCCATGATGGAAGTGGTCTGATGTAATCAACCTGCCACCAGGTTGCTGGCTGATCTCCCTGAGGAATGGCCTTGTATCATGTACTCAGTGTTGGTTTCTGCTGCTAGTAAATTAGGTATTCAGCAGTGATTGTAGCTAAATCAGCTTTGGTGAGTGGAAATCTATGTACTGAGCCCATCCGTGCCACCATGGCCACTTTGTTCATTAGTCCATTGGGCAATGACAGGAGTAACTAGAGAACGAGCATAATGAGTAACCAGGTGCACAGCTCAAAGTTCTATTCATTGAGAAGATTTCTCTTTAGCACTGTCCTTCAGGGAAGTTCCAGAAAGGGGCTGCAGTGCAACTTCTGTCCTCTTAATAGTGGGGCCAGCATACTGTGTAGAACAAGTCAAACATTAGTTTTATCTTCCTCAATCAACTTGTCGTAGGACCTCCCCATGAGGCCATAGGCATAGAATGGGAGTGGGAAGGCAATGTGACAGGAGTAGAGACCATAGGTATTTGGACCAGTTGTGTGCAACTTACTTGTGTCTTCAGGTCCTGTTTGAGCTTGGTCTCGTATATACCACTTCTATTTCATCATGGAGTGCTGTTGTGTATGTTCAATTTTATGACTCTGTGGATCAGACAACACTTAGTTTATGATGGGTAGCTCAGGTTGTACTGTGACTTGGTGGCCTATGATTTATTGGTCAGTCTCTATTAATGCTCAATAACAAGATAAAAGTTGTTTCTCAAAAGTAGCGTGTCTGCAGAGGATGACAGGGATTTGTTCCTAAATCCTAAGTTTCTGTGCTCAGACTCACCAATAAAGGCCTGCCAAAGTCTCCAAATTGCATCTCTATCTGCCCCTGCCACTTTAAGCACCATTGTTGTTGTTTTTAATAAGTTTTATCATGTTGTTGTTCTTGTTGTTAAGTGCCATTGAGTTGGTTCCGACCCATAGTGAAGCAGTATAGGGTTTCTGAGGAGCAGCTGGTGAGCTTGAACCACCGACCTTGTGTTTCAAACCTGGTGAGTTTAAACTGCCAATCTTGTGGTTAACAATCCAATGGTTATTCTACAGTACCATACCAGAATGGTCCAAAAGGCAAAGCTGTTTGCACTACAACCTAAACCTGTTGCTGAGCCTCGTCTTGTTCTGGACCCTACTTAGAATAGCAGCTTTTAGAGTCACTAGATAAACAGAACAGGGTAGCATGCCCAAATGAGGGATATGTTACCTCTAAAGTCCAAAGAGACCCACCAGAAATTTTGCCTCTGTTTTATTGCATCTGGAAGGGACCAGGTGCAATAATTTATCCTTCACTTTAGTAGGAATATTATGACATGTCCACACCACTGAAACCCTAGAAATTTCACTGTAGTGCAAAGTGACTTAATATTTGTCAGGTTAATTTCCCACCTTTTAGCAAGTAAACATTTTACCAATGGTCTAGGTGTTATGGATACTTTGTCCACACTAGGTTTAATCAATATAATGTCATCAATGTGTGTGGTAGGGAAAGATGATCAATGACCAAAGGTAGGACAGTGAAAGTATATTGTTAACCTTGCCAGCTCAGGGCCAACTGCTTGGTGATCCTTCAAAAAGGGAATTGGCCAGATCAATCATAGCAGGTACCAGGAGATGTATTAATTTGCTCAAGCAATGAAACAATATCTGAAACTGCAATTGGAGTCATCACCTGTTTAAATTTACAAAAATCCACGGTCATTTTCCAAAATACATCTACTTTATGCAAAGGTCAGATCAGCTAGTTAAATGAGAATGTGGTGGGAATCACCACACCCTGCATCCTTCAAGTCCTTGATTGAAGCACTAATTTCAACAATCTCTCCAGGAATGCCATATTGATTTTAGTTGACTATTTGAGTCCTAGTGTGGCACTGTGGGTTAATGTACCAGACTGAAAAGCCGTTTGAACTATAAGGGTCAGTGGCTCAAGCTCACCAGTCGCTCCTTGGAAATCCTATACAGGTTGGAACCAACTCTAAGGCACTTAACAACAATATTTTCCTGAAGTGTTCAAGAGCTAAGGTATCAGTTTGAGGACTAATGTGCACGTAACTCAATCCATGATATTTTCAATTGCTTCGTATGCATGTAAAAGTTGGACAATGGATAAGGAAGACCATAGAAAAACTGATGCGTTTTGGAGAAGATTGAAATTACCCTGGACTACCAGAACAAACAAATCTGTGTTGGAAGAAGTACAGACCAAATGCTCCTCAGAAGCCATGATGGCGAGACTTTGTTTCTCATACTTCGGACATATTACCAGGAGGGACCAGTCCCTGGAGGAGGATATTACTCTTATGATAGTGAAGCGCCCGCAAGTAAGAGGAAGATCCTCAGTGAAATGGATTGGCACCGTGGCAGCAACAATGGCCTCAAGCATAATGTGAGGATGGCATAGGCCAAGGCCATGTTTCATTCTATTGTGCGTAGGGTTGCTCTGAGTTAGAACTGATTCAATGACACCTAACAATAACAACTACAACAGAAGGCAATATTAATGGCTTCCAAGTTGCTTTTCCTATCATAGTAACCCTTATTCCACATCTTAGGGATCCAATATTGGCAAGAGTGATTCAGCATCATTGAGGAGTTTGGTGTCTCTAGATTTCATCAATGTTCTCCAGAAAGTTGCATGTGTTTTTAAATAGCATCCAATATCCTGTCCCCATAGCAGGTTGTTTCACATTCCTATTTCTTCCCAATCAATACCCTCACTTTAATATCAGACATCATTGGAGTTTGGGAAATCAGTTGGCTTTGTAATTTAGTCACTATTCTGATAAGACTCTGGGTTTGGTTTTTGTTAATTTCAGCTTTGTTACCACAATAAATAAGGCTTTCTTTCAGGCACCAATGAAAACTTTGAAGTCTTTTGTGTACTGCTTGAGCTGTAACTCTTAATCCCTGAGCTGGTCTCTATCCTTTACCACTTTTATCAATTATCAATTGATAATTATCAATTATCTATTATCAATAGGAACATACAACCAGTTTCCATATGCTTCTCATCCTGACAAAATTGCAGAAAAGTATCAAACACATGATCATTCAGAGGCTCACCTGTTAAAAATACTTGGTCTATAGGTGTTGATATTTTGAATATTAACATTGTGCCATGGATTAGCAGTACCCTCTTTCCTAATAGAAGAATAGTTACCAGTGCCATTACAACTAGAGAGCCAATTTAGAAAGCTACTCCTTTGGATTTTATTTCTCTATAACCACACATGGTACCAAGTGTCTTAGATTTTTTTTTTAGAGAAACAATACCAATGAACTTTGTATGTGTATATATAAAGAGAACTTTATACAAGGTTACTCCAACAGTTGCACAGATTGTCAGTTCCATGTCTGTGAGTTAGATGCCAGGCTGCTCTTCTAAGATTCTTTCTGAAATATTCACTCACTGGCACCAGCTTCGGCTGTTGACAATGAATCTTGGTTGGAAACCATTCTTCCATTTCCTGAGTTTATGCCTCAGAATACTTCTGTCATGAATGCATCTATCTACTCAATACAATGTCTTTTCCTTTCATTTTCTATTCACTGTAGCTTGTGGTGCAAATGATTAAGTGCCCAATACTAACTAAAAGTTCAAACTCCTCCAGAGACATCTAGGAAGACAGATCTGGTGATCTGCTTCAGAAAGGCCTTGAAGTCCTAGGGAACGTTTCTACTCTACAAACAGGGTCTCCATGTGTCTGAATCTATTCTATGGCAACTAATGATAACAACATGGCTTGTAAGTTCTCAAAGCAGTGAAGAAGGAATATATGACTACACTGCAGGGGCACAGGTCAGGTGATCCTTTTAGGTAAATGGAACTCTGCTCTGCCTTTATTGAAGCTAGTCACCCAAACTGTGTAATTCTTCTGACTCTATTGGACAAGACTGTCGTTTCCTGTGTGGATTTTATTTTGGCACAGGCTCAGCCTATTTCATCAACACTCTAAACTGCTCTGTAAATGTTATAAATGCATGCCAACACTACAACATCAAAATATCAGAAAGCAGAAACATGCCTTCAACATTATATCAAAAGGAAGAAACACCATTCAAAGGAGGATTTTCCTTCCTGGAATCAAAATATTATCTGAAACATCTTTTCTTCCCTCCAGTGAATCTTAGTATGCTCTTACCTCCTTCATTAACTGATAGACTTAATGCTCATGGTGTCACTCATGGACTCTTCACACACCCACCTTGCTCTTATTGGTCTGTAGAAGTTTCTTTTAGGAAAAGGCACAGTTGCCCATAGCAACACCTTTACCTTAACTCAGCTCATGGGTGTGCTGTCAACACCTCCACTCCACAGTAGCTCTAATTCCATTAGCTACTTTCCATGACACAATTTTGGAGTACATTTTCTTTAGCTGTTCCATCTTCAATAGTTTGTCTCACTAAACTGATTTAAATTTCAGCACTAAAATGTATCCATCAAAGTTGGTTTTATTGACTCATTGGTTTCATTGCTGAAATTATATCAGTCTTGCCGTTGTTGTTAAGTGCTATTGAGTCAGTTGTGACTCATAGCCACCCTGTGTAGAATTTCCAAGGAGTGAATGCTGGGTTTGAAATCCAGACCTACCAATTAGCAGTCCAGTGCTTATCCTGCTGGTGCCACACCAGGACTCCATCTTGTAAATGATCCTGAAATTCAGTCCTGACAAATGTTTGTCTAGTTTATATGTAGATATTTCTGCTAATGGGGAACTCACTATTTTTAAGATTTCTAATTCAGCATACCAGAGAACTTTGAATAAAGTTCCCCATAATATGGTGTGACACTGCGGGCTAATGCACTGGACTGCAACGTCATTTGAGCCACAAGGTCAGCGGTTCATGCTCACCAGTCACTCATTGGAAACCCTATACAGGGTTACTATGGATTGGAACTAACTCAATGGCACTTAACAACATCAGCAACAATCTAGTACTCAAATATATATATTTAAGGGTAATTCCAACTCCAGTCCCCTAAGACTCCAGAACTTTTGTTTTCAAGAAAATACCTAAATTGTTACATTCCATCCAGTATGAGTTCTCTCCTCATGTTCATATTCCAAAACTGATTTCTTAATGAACACAGACAAAAATCTTTTTTTATTTGAAAATTGAACGTTGTCAATTTCTTTTACAGAGCATAGTACTCAGAATTGTATGTGAAGGTTGTTTTATTATTTTGTTATTTTCCACAAAACCTATCACTGTGTAAAGCAGTAAGTTGTTGTTGTTGTTAAGTGCCGTGGAGTCAGTTCCGACTCATAGCGACCCTGCACAGGGTTTCCGAGGCTGTAAATCTTTACGGGAGCAGCAGTAAGTAGATACTTTAAAAATACTGATTGCTTGTGCTAGATTTTCTATAAAATGGATTTGGGAAACATCCTGTCTAGAACCTTCATTTCACTGACAGAAATATTTATGGATGATTTGAAAAACACACAAACAAAGCTTCATATTATTTTCAGGAACTCTTCATTGCTTCCTTTTAGGTAGTTTTGAATATTCACTATGCAACTTATTTTCCTTGCAACTTCGTTTCCCATCTTAATTTTCCTGTCAAATATATAAATTTAAAAGTCTATTAGGTGATATAGGCAATCTTGGATCAACAGTGTTCTGAAGGTAGATACATGGGCAGACACACAGTCTGAATGGGTATGGAAGAAAAACAGGGTGTATACTCACAAATATGTAAGGGTTTGAAGGAGGATATTTGTACCTGGTGTGGTGCTATAGGATACACACTGCACTGAGAATTACAAGGTCAGCAATTCAAATCCATCAGCTGCTCCTTGGAAAATCTGTATAGCTTCATTATGGGTTGGAATTGACTTGCTGACACTTAACAACAACAACATACACCTTTGCTACAAATACACCTATGGATGTGGTGGAGTATACAGTGAAGTGATGAAAATGTCTTAGATATGATCAGACATCTTAACGGAATGAGTCGCTAGGCCTAGGTACTCAGGGCAATCGTCTCAGGGGGCACCAGGTCAATTGGCATAACTAAGTCCCCCAAAACAAGTTTCCACATTCTATTTTGGTGAGTCAGGGATCTTAAAAGCTCATGAGCAGCCAAGTAAGATGCAACTATTGGTCTTTTCATGTGTGGAAGAAAGAAGATTGAAAATGCTTAGACTCAATTAGTCCAATGGACTAATATAAGAGAACACATAAATGAACATTGGTCTCTACATCTCTAAGACCAGAAGAACTAGATGGTTCCTGGCTACCATAAACAACTGCTCTGAAAAGAATCCTATTAGAGGGTCTCGAGTAGGAGAAAATGTGGAACAAAACTCAAAATTATGAAAAATGACTACAGTTATTGCTCATGAGGAGACTGGAGGAACGTGAGACTGTGGCCCTTAGCCACCCTTCAGGTCTGGAAAGCAATTTACTCTCATGGCCTAATTTTAAGGCAAGCAGTATATAAATATATAAGGGGGACAACTAACAAGGTCTGCTTACCCTGGAATGGTCACTCATTTAAATCAAAAGGTCAGCATTTACCTAAGGACACAGTTGAGAAGGGATGGGAAGGTGGGTGGAATGGAAATAGAAAACATAGCAAGGACATGGGCTAACTTGTACAGAGGGGATTGCAATCATTGAGATGAAACAAATATGTTGAATGTAAAACTGATGATCTCATCATTAAATCTTCACTCAATTCATAATAAAACTTTTTTTAAAAGCCTATTAAGTATCAAACAGCCACCACTCGCCTGTCTGTCATGCTGTGGTGGTCTGAGTTGCTGTGATTCTGAGGGCTATGCCACCGGTGTTTTAAATATCCAGCAGGGTCACCATGGTGGAAAGGTTTCAGATGAGCTACAAAACAAAGACAGACTAGGAAGAAAGAGTGACAAACTACTTCCGAATCGCTAGTCACTGAAAAC
>NW_006408556.1:21147269-21160430 GCF_000296735.1 Chrysochloris asiatica
GACATTGTTTCGTTCTGCTGTGCATGGGGTCGCTATGAGTCGGTTCCGACTTGATGGCACCTGACAACAACATTAAGTATCAAAACTAGCAAAATTATTAAATATGCAATGATTTTTGTCATTTGGTTATACAGACTCTGAAGATAACCCAGTTTGGGCCTACCTCATAAGGAGGTGTGACAGATACACAAATCCAAGAAAACTCAAAACACAATTCTAGCATCTTTGTGTCAATGTAGAATATAAACCAATTCCAATGTATAATCAGCATTCTCACAAAAATCAACAGTAATATCTAGTAATCTTCTCTATCAGGTAATCTGGCCCACCACCCAGTCATTCACAAACCCAAATACATTTAGATTTCTCAACTGACATCATGTTTATTTTCATACTACATCTATTGTTGGCAAAGAAAGAGACATTCTTCAATCATTTTCTTCACAGTGACAAAAGAAGAAACCACCAGGAAAATTTATATGTAGGGAAAATACTAGACTCTTAGAGAAAGATTTTAATGGAAAACTTCTAACAATGAGGATGATAGAAAGGGAGAAGGAATGCTCAAATATTTTAATAGAAACAAGTGAGTTGACAGCATTAAACAATAATTACTTAAATCTCTATTTACTTACATAAAAATTAAGCAACTTTTTTCATTTGAACATATGACAAAGAAGAAAAAGGATGGTTATTCTAAAAATACAGAAAAAATTTCCTCAAATCCATGACACTGTTGTTGCTGTTGATGGTGTTGTTGTCAAGTACCGTCGAGTTGATTCTGACCAATAGCGACCCTGTATAGGGTTTCCAAGGAGCAGCTGGTGAGCTTGAACTGCCAACCTTGCAGTTCAAACGGCTTTGCAGTCTGGCGCATTAACCCACAGTGCCACTAGGTATCATTAAATTGGTTGTGGCTCATATCAAACCAGTATAGGGTTTCTGAGGAGCAGCTAGTGGGTTTGAACCTCTGACCTTGTGCTTAGCAGGCCAGTGTTTAATATACAACGCCATATCAGAACTCCAAATCTATCAATGGTGGTGTTTGTGGTTATGTGCTGTGAAGTCGGTTCTGACTCATAGGGACCCTGCACAGGGTTTCTGAGACTGAATCTTTACAGAAGCAGAAAGCCGCATCTTTTTCTCATGGAACCACTGGAAGTTTCGAACTGCCGACCATGAGATTAGCAGCCCAACTTGTAACCACTATACTACCAGTATTTATCAATACTAGTCATGAAACAAGGTTAATTTTTCTTTTAAAATCATATACATACTTCTTATGGGGAAAACAACCATGAGACTGCACTTAAATTTGTAGCAGCTTAAAACACAATAAGATGAAGTGAGACAACACACAACAAGTGTTTGTAAGTGTGAATGTTTTATAAATATGAGGTATTAAAATTACATAAGAGTGGGAGTCTTGTGTGGCATCTGCAATGTTCCTCTTTCTACTTACTTTGGGGTGTAAAAGATAATTCCTTTTATCAACATTCAAAGTTTAAGATTGAAGCCTGTCTTCCTAGTTGTACATTATGTTTGTGTTGTCTAGATGGAGTCTGCATTCTAAATGCATTGCCTAGCTAGATTTTGATTCCCTTTAGATGTCAAAATTGGTTTGAAAGAGAGGCTTTTGGAGGAGACTGTAGAAAGCAACTTACTCATTGTTATAATAAATAAACTCTATACCCAAGTTCTTCCTATCACATGAAATCTAACATATCAAATGCCATCTATTACACAAGATTAAACCCACAGATGGCTTGTTAAAGACTTATCAATATCTCGTTTGTACTTTTATTCCAGTATACTGCTGCATTATTACCCACTTACTCTGGACTCTACCAACCACTTTCCCCAAAACATGTAAAATAAAACTTTCATCACTATTAATTATTAAAACTTTGGGAGAAAAACATTGAAGGAAAAATTGTATGCATATTTATCAGTCACATGTATATTGGGACATTTCTGTCTTTATAAAATAACCAGCATATGCAAAATGCATCAATTTCATATTTTCTAATGGGAAAGACAAGAAATTCTGGTAGCATAGTGGTTTCAAGTTGGGTTGCTAACCTCAAAGTCAGCAGTTCAAAACTACCAGACATTCTGCAGGAGAAAGATGAAGCTTTCTGCTCCTGTAAAAATGTGCAGCCTTGGAAACCCTGTACAGGATCACTGTGAGTCAGAATCGACTCTCCAAAACACCACCACCACCACCATTGGGAGAGATGAACTGCAAGAATTTCTAGTTTACTGGATGCGTTTTAAATGGAAATGTCTTTGTAATTCAAAGATCAATTTTAAACTTAAAACTACTTAGAATTCTTGCTTGATAAATGAAAGAATCCAAACCAACTGCCATCAAGACGATTCTTATTCATACCAACATCATATAAGGTTTCCAAGATTTTAAATCTTTATGGGAGCAGATAGCTTAATTTTTCTCCTAAGATTTGAGCCACCAGCCCTGTAGTTAGTAGTCCAATGCTTATTCTACAGCACCACCAGTGCTCCTTAAAATAGTGCAGCCACTTTGATAAATAGTTCCTTAAATTGTTAAAACAATTGTTGTTGTTGTTAAGAGCCATTGAGTCAGTTTCGACCCATAGCGACCCTGAACAGGGTTTCCGAGGCTGGAAATATTTACGGGACCAGAAAGCCTTATCTTTCTCCCCTGGAACAACTGGTAGTTTCAAACTGCTGACTTTGCAGTTCGCTGCCTGATTTGTAACCACTATGTTACCAGAGCTCCTTTGTTAAAACAATGACTCAGAAATTCTACACCTAAATATATATTTAAGATAATTGAAAATTCATCTGTACCTACCTACCTAAACTAGCACAGATGGAAGTAGATAACTCAAACAAATGTGAAAAAAAAAATTCATCAAGTCATTTAAAAATTTCCAACAAAAAAGTTTAGGCCCTGGTGGCTTTACTGGTGAATTCAGAAAAGTGCTAACACCAACTTTACTCAAACAATTCCAGAACACAGAAAAAGATGGAAAACTTCTGAATACATTTATGACGTGAGGATGATCGTCATACAAATATCAGGCAAAGACATCACTGAAAAAGAAAATCATAGATCAATACCCACCATAAGCAAAGAAGAAAGTATTCTCAACAAAATCTTAGCCAATAGACTTAAAAAGCACATCCAAAAAATACATCATAACTAAGTGGGATTCACATAAATAAAACAAAGGGAAAAAAACCCACATGATCATATTGATGGATATAGAAAAGACATTTTGCAAAATCCAACATCCATTCCTGATATAAAAAAAAAAAATTCAACAAAACAGGAATAGAAGAGAAATTCTTCAACATAAGTAAGGGCATATATACAAATCCAGCATTTAACCATTGAAAATCTCATGAAAAACAGCAGAATATAATCAGGTATTTTGCCACAATATGAAAACATGAATAGCACTAGAACTTTGTAAACAGTACCACCAGCAATGGGCTCAAACGTAATAACAATTGTGAGGATGGCATAGGACTGGTCAGTGTTTCCTTCTGTTGTGCAGTAGGGACAGACTGACTGCACCTAACAGGAACAACATAGTTTAAAATCTCCCACTATTATTGGAGATTTGTCTGTTACTTTTTTCAATTCTATTAGGAGTTGCTTTGTGGATTTGGGGGCTCTTCCATTGGGAACATAGATATATATTATGGTTATGCCATCTTGTACAGGGTTCTCTCCTTGTCTTTGATTTTGGAGAGCTTGATTATGATAGGTCTTGCTGATTTTCTTTAGGGGTCTATGCTGCCTAAGATTTGTTCAGCTTCTTGAATGCTTATCTTCTCATATATCATGATGTTGGGAAAATTTTCTTCCAGCAGCTCTTGGAACATCTCCACTGTGGTTTTCTTTGAATCTTCCTGTCCTGGGACTCCAATCACCCATAAGTTATTCCTTTTCATGTTGTACCACACAAATCTTAGGCTTTCTTCAGATTTTTTTCATTCTTTTTCTGCTTGTTCTTCTATTGAAAGATTTGTCTTCAAACTTGCTGACTGATTAATTTCACTTAGCCTAACGTGCTTCAGATTCATCAATGTTGTGAGGTGTTTCACAGAGTCATCAGTATTCTTCAACATTGGGTAGTGTTCCATTTGGCGAATGTACCACAGTTTGTTTAACCATTCTTCTGTTGCTGATCAGTTAGGCTCCATCTTTTTGGTGTGTCTCTTGTAGACTGCATATTTAAGAATCCTTTTTTCTTATCCCTTCTGTTACTTTCTGTTTGTTAACTGGTGTGTTTAGTCCATTTATGCTAGGTGTAATTATCAAGATGTGGTGCCATAGAATAAGCACTGGACTGAAAGGTCAGTTTGAACCACAAGATTGGCAATTCAAACTCACCAACCACTCCTTGAGAATCCTAAACAGGGTTGCTGTGAGTCAGAACTGACTTGACAGCACTTAACAACATTAACAAATGAATTTATTGCTGTCATTTTACTGGGTTTTTTTTTTGTGTGTGTGTGTGTGGTTTCTTTGTTCCACATAATTTTCTTCACTGACTTCATTTTGTTTGTAGGTTTTTTTCACATTTTCATTTCTATTATGTTGTTGTTGTTGTTAAGTTGCATCGAGTTTATTCTGACCCATAGTGAGCCTGTATAGGGTTTCCAAGGAGTGGCTGATGAACTTGAACCACCAACCTTGCAGTTCAAATGGCTTTGCAATCTGGCACATTAACCCACATCACCACACCAGGACTCTCTCTATATATATATATGGTGGTGGCTTACGACTCATAGCAACTGCGTAGGGTTTCTGAGGCTGTAAATATTTACGGGAGTAGAAAGCCTCATCTTTTTACTGTGGAACAGTTGGTAGTTTTGACTGCTGACTGCAGATTTGTAACCTCTATGCTATCAGAGCTCCTACATATATACATAGTTAGCATTTTGTCATTACAATATTTGTATTTTACTGTTACTTTTGCTTTATTATGTTGGTTATCTAATACTCTTTTCTTTACTAATCAGTGTCTTATCAATTTTATTAGTCTTCTCTGGGAACCAACTTTTGGTTATTATGTGTGAATCTATAGATTATTTGCTTTCAATTCCTTAATTACTCTCTTATCTTTCCTTTTTCCCTTTTATTTTACTTTGCGTTTAATTTGATATTTTTATTTCAAATATTTTTTTCTCATTTATGTCTATAGTCATCAATGTAGTTATGTTATGCTACAGTAATGAACAATCTAGGATATTAATTGCTTAAAATAATAGTTATGCTTCTCATTAATAATTCCTGACCACCAGGGGTCACTTGAGGTCACTCCCTGTCAAATGTCATTGACCGTGTTGTACACCTGTAGTATAAGGAAGGGCCGATGTATCTTATTTGTAAATTTTAACTTTTTTCTTGAGTAATCTCCCTTTTAACCAATTTCAGGGCTTCAAACAAAATCTATGAAGGCTTAATTCTGTAAAATCAAACATTAGAAAGAATTCAAAATAAAGAGTATGGAAAATTTCTGAAATAGCCTAAAGTACGTATCTTATGATTGGGTATGGTGTGTATTAAATGCTCAAACCTACTGATCTTTTAGGTTTAGTTTTATGCATTTTACATGGCAAATTCTCAGTTTGAAATTTTGTAATATATTTTTTCTATATATTGTGCCAGAGACTTAGCTGTAGATTTCTGTTCCCTATAAATGCCAGCAATGCTCTTTGTGATTTATAAGCAGAGTATTTCAGAAATGCTAAATCAGACAGACAGAATTTTCAGAACCACAGTGTTACTCCCTAGGGTATCTTTTCAGAGGTTTGTGAACTTGACAACTCCTCTGTGAGGGGATTCTATTTGACAGAATCTTAGGTACAATAAAAATGCCTGAAGGGTCATGGTCTATGTAAGCTGTAATTTTAAGGTTTTAAATTAGTTTTTAACAAAGTGTTTAAGGTTACTGAATGCAATGTTTTCTACATATTGCAAAATTAATGCTTTGAAGCTTTCTCTTAAGCTTGGATAAAACCGAATAGAGATTGGGTTTTCTTTAGAGCAGAAGTTTCTTCTGTGCATCCACATCATGTAAGCCGCAGAATGGTGGTTCAAACCCAATAGCTGCTCCTCAGAACCCCTATGCAGGGTTGTTATAAGTAGGAACTGATGTGGGCACTAAACAACAACAACATATAATGCTAAAACACTTTGTCAGGGGTTCAAATCTTCAATTTCATCAGTAAGATATACTTAATGGAATCTTCTCACTATTAATTTGCTAAAATAGTCTAGTAAACATTCAGTAGTGCAGCTTGAACTCAATATAATAATTAATAAGATTTACCACTACCTTCGAAAATACCATTCAGTAACTACTTACCTGAGTCATTTTTCAATATATAGTGAAAACACATTGAGACTCAAGACTTGTTCAATCCCCAGGTAAACTTAGATGGCACCTAGTACACAGAACTACTGTGAGACAAGTTAATAAACTGATGAGAACGTTTCCTCCATACTCCCAATACATGTATTTTATTCAGAACACACACATCATATCCTGACTCTGAAAAAGTCTCTGTGAACAGACAGCAAAGGAGCAAGTCCTTTTCACTCTCAGCTCCTTGAAAGATGTTAATCAGACAAGTTGCAATCGGACATATATGTTACATGCCAGGGCTGTGATATGCTTTTTAAGCAGCCACACTTTAAAAAAAAAAAAAAAGATTCTCAGTAACTCATGTAAAGTAAGAACCCCAGGCCACAGAAAAGACTGTAAACTGCCCAATGGTTTGTAACATAGCCCTCAGCTTCAAGTTTTCCCTCCAGACAAGTTAGACTAGAAATTAATTGTTATGATGACAACAATATGGTTATTCTTGCAACTCAGTTCACATGCTTACAGTGAAAATATTTCCAAATTTGAGTAGACAATATTTCTTCCAAGACAGATTTATTTTGTTCCTTAGAAAATCCAATATGATTCTCCAACACCACATTTCAGCGGCTTCATTGATCTTTTCTTGCATGCATATGAGGCCTTGAAAGGATCAAGGCTTGGGTCAGGTACACTTCAGTCTTCAAACTGACATCTTTGCTTTTTAATACTTAAAAGTGATCTTTTACAATATATTTGCTCAATGCAATAAACTATTGGATTTATTGACTTCTGCTTCCATGGGCATTGATTGTGGATCCAAGTGAAAAGAAATCCCTGACAACTTTAAACTTTTCTATGTTTATCATGATGTAATTTATTGGTCTATTTGTAAGGATTTTCATTCTTTTTTTTTTCTGCCCTGAGGAACAATCCATACCTAAAGTTGTAGTCTTTGATCTACTTCTCCTTTCAGCAAACAAAATTGTGCTATCTGCATATCATGAGTTATTAATGAGTCTTCCTCCAATCTTGATGCCACATTCTGCTTCAAATACTCCAATTTCTGGGATTATTTGCTCATTGAGGATATAGATTGAATTAAGGGTAGTGAAAGGATGCATCCCTGACTCAGCATCCCCTTAATCTGTTTTAATGATTGCCTCTTGATCTGTGTATAGTTTCTGCATGAGCAAAATTCAGTGTTCTGGGATTTCCATTCTTCTCATTGTTATCCATAAACTGCTATGATCCACACAGTCAGATACCTTTGCATAGTCAATGAAACACAGGTAAAATTTTTTTCCCATGTTCTCTGCTTTTATCCAAGATCTATCTGACATCAGCAATGATATTTCTTGCTCCTTGTCCTTTTATGAATCTGGCTTGGGATTCTGATGTACTGCAGCAATGATTTTTGAATTATCTTTAACAAAATTTTATTTGCATGTAGCATTAATGATATTGTTAAGAATATCTGCATTCTGCTAGATTAACTTCCTTTGAAATGAGCACAAATAAGGGTCTCTTCCAAGGTGGAAAATGTAACTGTCTTACAATTTTTTTGGCATAGATGATTTCTACTTATCTCTATTTTCTCTAAATTAAAAACAAAGAAAAAATTAAAAATGCTATCTGTTTCACCTATTTACCATCTTACATTAGACGTTCATCAATTTATTTTTTATGCCAATCTATCACTTGTAATTTGAATTTTCTCTTATAAAAATTTCCAAACCTGGTTTTAAGCTTTTTTTAAAATAAATTTCCTCAAAACTTGCCATGAACATCGCCATGTGTATGTGATATATTTTGAATGGATAAATGGATGAAAGACATCTACAGGAGAAGAGTAAAGATCAGGGACATAACTGAACTTTCATGGGTTTAAATAATCTCATCTCTCTCCCACAGTTTATAAATTCAGTCTTCAGAAAACATTAGGTATGTTTAGTTTGAAGTTGCTCAATCTCATATATTGTGAGTTGAACATGATACATTTTGCATTATAGCACTTAAATGTAGACTGAGACTCTAAAACATTTAAAAGACTAGTTGAAAAGTATTAAGTGATTTCTCTTCCATGATATTGCTTGTAGCTGGAGAGTTACAGCCCACCTTTAAAATATTTCAGATTCAAATAAATTAAAGCAAATAAAAATCAAGAAACTTATTTAAGCAAGAAGAATAATTATTCCTACTTGTTAAATAGAAAAGATTCATTTGAGGAGAGAGAAAAATAAACAGTCACTTTTTATTTTAAAAAAGATACAACATAAAGGACAAGCCTTCTAACAAGGAAATCTCATGGATTTATATTCATATTCATCATAAGATCAAATGTTGATCAAACTAGTTTGTGACTTAGATTTCTTCACTGAAAAGCTGTTGCCACCACAACATTTTCAGAAATGTCAAATTCTTTCCAAAGATCAGGGATTTTACTCAATCTGTTGGAATCTACTGATTTCCTCAAATTATTTTTACATATCATAAGTAATATTGCCACCACTCATCTGTCTATCATACTGTCATGGCTTGCATATTGCTGTGAGAAATATACAGAATGCCACTAGTATTTTAAAAATCAGCAGGGTATACTCATGGTGGACAGGTTTCAATTAAGTTTTGAGACTGAGCCAGATTAGAAAGGGAAGGTAGACTATTTCTGAATTTTTAGCCACTGAAAACCTTAGGAATAGTAGTGGAAAACTGTCAGGTAGCACCAGCATATTGAATTTTGAAAAACACTGTGACTAGTACCAAAATATTGTCAGACCACCACCATAGTGACAGAAGATGAGCCGCTTAGGTTGGAGAGCACTCAAAATACAACTGTGGAAGAACTGCCTCTTCAAAGTAGACTTGATCATCAGGATGAAAATAGGGTAAAGGATTTCAGGACCTTCATTTGCTGATGGGGTACAACTCAAAATGAAGAGAAATCCCTGTAAACATTCATTAATAATTGAAACATGGAATGTACAAAGAATGAATCTAGGAAAATTGGAAGTGGTTAAAAATGAAACACATAAACATCAATATCTTAGGCATTGGTGAGCTGAAATGGACTGGCATTGGCCATTTGGAATTTAACAGTCATATGGTTTACTATGCCAGGAGTGACAAATTGAAGAGGAATGGCATCACATTCATCATTAAAAATAAGATTCAAAGATATATCTTGAAGTATAAAGCTATCCATGATAGGATAATAGCCATACTTCTGAAAGTAAGACCAGTTAATATCCCTATTAATCAAAATTACAGAACAACTACTATAGACAGTAATGATCAAATTGTAGAATTCTATCAATTTCATTTGAAATTGATCAAACATGTAATCAATATGCATTTATAATTATTGGTGATTGGAATGCAAATAATGAAAGCAAAGAGACGAAGGATCAGTAATTTGAAAATATGGCATTGGTGGTAGCAATGATGTTAGAGATTAAATGATAGAATTTTTCAAGACCAATTACTTGTTTATTGCAATTACCTTTTTAAAATAGCATAAAAGATGGCTATACACATGGACCTCACCAAGTGGCATATACAGAAATCAAATGGATTATACCTATGGAAAGAGACAGTACAAAAGCGCCATATCATTAGTGAAAACAAGGCTAGGGTCAGACTGTGGAGCAGACCATCAATTACTCCTATGCAATCTCAGGATAACAATAAAGAAAATTAAAGCAAGTCCACAAGAGCCAAAATATGACCTTGAACATATCCCACTTGAATTTAGAGAACATCTCGAAACGATTTAATGAATTAGACACTAATAATTGAAGACCTGAAGAGTTGTGGGATAACATCAAGAATACCATACAGCAAGAACCCAAAAGGTCATTAGGAAGACAAGAAAGAATGAAAAGATCAAAATGATGTCAGAAAAGACTCTAAAATGTATTCTCCAGCATAGAGATGCTAAAGCAAAATAAGAAACTCAGAAGTAAAAGAGCTGAACAGACAATTTCAAAGTGCAGCTTGAGAAGACAATGTCAAGTTTTATAATGAAATGTGAAAAGATTTGGAATTAGAAAACCAAAACAGAAGAACATGCTCAGTATTTCTCAAGCTGAAAGAACTAAAAATAAATAAATAAATAAATAAATAAATAAATCAAGCCCTGACTTGCAATATTGAAGGATTTTTTTGGCCAAAATAGTTAATTACGCAGAAAGCATCAAAGAAGATGGGAGGAATATACAGAATTACTATGCCAAAGAGAAATAGATTATATTCAACTATTTCAAGAGGTAGCATATGGTCAAGAGCCAATGGTATGGAAGGAAGAAGTCCAAGTTGCACTGAAAGCATTGGCAAAGAACAAGGAAGGGTTGGGGAACTAATGAAATACAAATTAATATCTTCAAACAAACTGAGGCAGCAATGGAGGCAATTCACTTATCTATGCCAAGAAATTTGGAAGACAGTTGCCTGACCAACTGATTGGAAGAGATCCATCTTTGTGCCCATTCCAAAGAGAGGTGACAGAAAGCATCAGGTAATGTCATTAGTATCACATGCAAGTAAAATTTTGTTAAAGATAATTTTAAAAATGACTATAACAGTACACTGACAGGGAAATTCCAGAGAGTCAAGCCAGATTCAAATGAAGATGTGCACCAAAGGATATGATTCTTGACACAAGATGAATCTTGGCTGAAAACAGAATATCAGTAAGATATTTACCTGTGCTTTATTGGACTATGCAAAGGCTTTTGACTATGTGTATCATTACAAGCTGTATACAACACTGGAGAATGAAAATTCCAGAACACTTAGATATGCTGTTGAGAACTTAATAGATAGACCAAGAGTCAGTTATTCAAACAGAACAAGGGGACACTGGTTTAATATTAGGAAAGCTGTGCTCCAGTGGCGTATTCTTTCATCCTTCTTGTTTAATCTATAGCTGAGCAAACAGTCTGAATATCTGAGATATAAAGAAGAATGTGGCATCATGATTGGAGAAAAACTCAAAAAAATCCTGTGATACGCAGAGGATACAACTTTGCTTGCTGAAAGCAAAAGGGACTTAAAATATATACTGATGATATCAAAGATCACAGCCTTCAGTATGAGTTTCTTCTTAATGAAAAGAAAATAAAAATCCTCACCACTGGGCCAATAAATAATATCATGATAAATGGAGAAAAGATTGAAGTTGTCAAAGACTTCATTTTGCTTGTATCAACTATCAATACTCATGGAAGCAGTAATCAAAAAATCAAATGACATATTACATTAGGCAAAATTACTCACCAGACCAATTTAAAGTGTTCAAGAGCTAAGATGTCAGTTTGAGGTAAGCCTAACCTAAGCCATGGTATTTTCAATCACCTCATATGCATGTAGAAGTTGGACAGTATATAAGGAAGACACATAACAGTTAATGCATTTGAGGTATGGTGTTGAAGAAAAATATTAAAGCTACCATGGGCTACTAAAAGAACAATCAAATCTGTGTTGGAAGTAGTATAGTCAGAAAGTTCCTTGGAAGCCAGAATGGGGAGAGTTCGTTTCTCATACTTTGGATAAATTATCAGGAATGACCAGTCCCTAGAAAAAGACATCATGCTTGGTAAGGTGGAGGGTCAACAAAAAAAGGAAGATCCTCAACAAGATGGACTGGCACAATGGCAGCAGCAATGGGCTCAAGCTTAAAAACAATTGTGACGATTTTGCAGGATTGGGCAGTGTTTCATTAGGTTATGCATAAGGTTGCCAAGAGTTGTAGCTGACTGGATAGCACCTAACATGAAGAACGACAAGTAGTACTATACTTAGAATTTCTCCAAAAACTTTGGCCCGTTATCTAATTAATCACATTATTAGGCAGCTGTTACTTTTGTCAATGTTTTCCATTTTAATAAAATATTTTCCCACATATTACTTTGCTTAGTAGCTTTACCAGAATGTCTTATCTTCTTTGGGTGAAGCAATAGGGTGCTAACTGAAAGATTGTTGGTTCATACCTAATAGAAAGATGAGGCTGTCTAATCTTGTAAAGATTTACAGTCTCTGAAACCCTATCAACTCAGTGACATTGGACTTGGTTAATGGATTTTATCTTTTGCACAAAAACAAATGTATGAAACTCAGTTAAAAATAAATGTCTATCCATTTCACCCATTAAATTTGCATAAAATCAGGTTTCTTGTTTAGTTCCTTACATGGTTCTGAAGAGGTCATCCAGTTGCTCTTGCAACAAGATACACAATTTTGGCCTAAAGTTACTTAAATCACAGTTCACTAAGTGGAAGCAACATTGTGGGTTGTTTTTTTCCAGCATTTTAATGTGAAATACGCTTATACACAAAAAGAAAAAAAAATCAGCATATAGGTAATTTAGTGTGTATTTGAGAACAAATGAACACTGTTTCCTGTTTTATTTCTGAAACAGGTCTTTGTTGGCTTTTACATCAGGTAATGTCCTCATAAAATAAATTGTAAAATGGCCTATCCAACTTTGCTGTATGAAATTCTTGTATAAGAATGGTATTTTTTTTTGCCTAAATAATTCATAAAGTGTAACTGTAATTGTATCAGTGTCTGTTTTTTATTGTGATGAGTCCTGATGTGGTGCCACAGGATAAGCACTGGATCGCAAGATTTGAACCGCAAGATCAGGGTCAAACTTAGCAGCCGCTCCTTGGAAAACCTATACAAGGTCATTATGCGTTGTAAGTGAGCAACAACATTAATTTGAAGAGCAACAACAAGCTTTAGAAACTAAACGTTCATTTATTTTAATATATATTATTTTTGTTGTTGTTAAATG
>NW_006408556.1:21160615-21162434 GCF_000296735.1 Chrysochloris asiatica
TTATACAGAGAATAGAATTTGAGCTTGCAGCACTTTAAAGTTGTTTTTGATGATAAATATATAAATCACTTTTGGTTTTGTTTTGTTTACATAATTCATATTTTTTACTCTACCTATCCAGAGTGTCTCTTTGTCGTCAATTTTTAGAATATTTACTTTGATGTATTTTGTTTTAATGTGCTTTTTTTCCCTACTAGGTGTTAGGTGGGCTAGTTTTATAGTTTTGTTCAAAATTGGGACCATTTTAGTTTCTATTTCTTCAATTTGTTTGTTCCACTGTTACATACCATGTACAGGTATTTGATTCCATGTGGTTAGATACTTGTACTTTGTTCTATAAAATAACAGATGCTCTGTTTATTTCATTTTAACCTCTGAATTCTTCATTTTAGTTATATCATTTTGCTAAATCTTTGAGCGAAGTGATGTTTTCTTACATAATACTCAACACACCACCTACTGTCATTGAGTTGGTTCAGAGACATAGCGAACCTAGGACAAAGAAGAACTGCCCTTTGCTGTAATCTTTACTCATGAGCACTGCCACATCTTTCTCCTGTGGAGTGGTTGGTGGGTTTGAACTTCTGACCACATGGCTAGCAATGCGATGCTTAACCACTGCACCACCAGGGACCCTATGTGGTGTCTAATCTGCTATTAATCCAATCCAGTTGAAATTTTCATTTGGACATTTTATTTTTTATTTCTAGAAGTCCTATTTAGTTCTTTATTATGTTCATTTTATTTTTAACATATGCATATTGCTACATATGAATATTTATTTCAGTTGTTTAATCCACTTGTCTGCTGTTTCCATAAATCATTTATATGTCTGTTTTTCTGGATTATTTCTCTCCTGTTTTACAGTTACAATTTCTCCTTAACATATGTAGCATATTTTCATTTTAAACTAGACCTTATAAATTATATGTTGATAAGGGTTTGCTCTCTCCCAATCCCCCTTCCTTTAAAAAGCATTAGGTTTTGTACTGGCAGGCAATTCAGATACTTGTATATCAGTTTGATCCCTTGGGGGTATTTTTTAAAGCTCTGCTAGGACTGGTCTATAGAGGCCTTTACTCAAGATAATTTGCCCAATTACTATGGAATTGTCATCCCCTATGGGAATAACTCCCTTTTCTGAATGTGTTATAAATCACTCTCCTCTCTGGCTTGTTGAAGTTCAACACATTTTCTAGCATTTTCTCTATATGAACTCTTCTCATGGAGTTTCATCTTATTCTTGCAGAGCTGAGTACTAAACAAAGACAAAAAAGATCCCTTATTCTTATTTATGGACCTCTGTATTATATATAGTGGTGGTGGTTATGTGCCATGGAGTTGGTTCTGACTCATAGTGGAACCCACTGTAAACTTTAAAACAAAATTTTTTATTGTGAATTGAGTGATAGTTTACATGGGAGAACATCAGCTTTACATTCCTCCTATTGCATTTCGTTTCATTGCAATGATTACAATCCCCTCCATGCATTATAATTCAACAGCATTTGCTTCCATTCTCTCTGTTTTTTTTTAATGTAACTGAAGCACTCAGTGTAGGGGTCTGACCTCGACATAGTTGTGTTGTTCACGAGTGTTTGGTTCACGAGGAGGGGAGATCTAGTGGCGATAAGGATAGCGAAAGAATACACAGACAAACAGAAGGAGGGAGACAATGAGACACCCCAAAGCCAGGGTGGATACATCACTGGTGGGCAGGCTTGGGACTGCAGGCATCATGGCCTCTGCAGGCAGCAACTCACTGCCCTGCAATCTTTACTGCATGTCTTCCAACCCGTAATGCACAGCAATCTTTACT
>NW_006408556.1:21162909-21166558 GCF_000296735.1 Chrysochloris asiatica
CTCATTTGTTACATTCGGGCCTATAGGGCCTCGAACCTCTGACCAGTCTTACATGGTCCGCAACAACTCAGGAATACATAACTATCACATCTAACAATGGCTATACTCAGTGACCCCCATGGAGACATTAAACCCGAGAAAGGGCGATGGGAGATTAGAAAACAAGGAAGACACAAAACACAAAATGAAAATAGTAAAGTTAGGACCAGGTGGAACACAGCACTCTGATGGGGACATCTTTGCTAATACAAGATGTCATTTGATTCCTTGACTGCTGCTTCCATGAGTATTGATGGTAGATCCAAGAAAAATGAAGTCTTTGACAATTTCAATATTTTCTCCATCTATCTTGATGTTTTTTATTGGTCCAGTGGTGAGGATTTTTGTTTTCTTTACATTGAGATGCAATCCATACTGAAGGCTGTGTTCTTTGATCTTTCTTTAGTAAGTATTTTAAGTCCTCTTCATTTTCAGCAAGGAAAGTTGAATCATCTACATATCTCAGGTTGTTAATGAGTCTTCCTCCAATCCTCATGCCATGTTTTTCTTCATATTATCCAGTTTCTCAGAATATTTGCTCAGCCTACAGGTTGAATAAGTATGGTGAAATAATACAACCCTGTCACATAACCTTCCCTAATTTTTATCCATTTGGTGTTTCCTTGTTCTATTTGAATGGCTCCCTTTGGTCTATGTATAAATTCCTCATGAGCACAAAGTGATCCTGCATAAGATTTCTGATGAGTGGCTGGTAAGTTTGAACTGCCCTTGTACTGCTCACCTTGTAGTTCAAAACAACCTTGCAGACCAATGCACTAGCCTGCAGTGCCACACCAGGATACACATATTTACTATATATGTATAGATAAGCACTAGACCTCAAGGTCAATTTGAACCACAAGGTTGGCAGTTCAAACTCACCAACAGTTTCTTGGAAACCCTATACAGGGTCATATATGAGTTGAAACCAACTTGACAGCACTTATCAACAACAATATTCGTATATATACATATATATATATCCTACTCTTTCTCCCATACCCAATCAGATCCTGTGTATCTGCCCATATATCTACACACAGAATACTGTTGTTCCAAGGTTGTGTGTTATTATTGATTTTGGGTTTCCAAGATGCAGCTGGTGAGCTTGAAATGCTGACCTTGCAGTTCAAATAGCTTTGCAGTCTGGCACATTAAACCACAGTGCCACATCAGGACTCCAAGATTGTGAATATATCATTATTTACCTCTATCCCCCTTAGCCTATGTTTACCTCCCTGTGTCTTCACCTACCTTCTTTATTCTTCTGCCAGCCTTTCTCTTCCTGTATTTTGCCCTCCCCCTTCTATACACCCTTTCCTGGAACCTGAGCTAACATGTTTTTACCCTCTAGCCAGTGAATTAATCTCCCTTCTCTTCCATCCCTGGCGACGATCAAAAAAAAAAAAAAAAAAAAAAAAATGATTCCTTTAGCATGAAAAACTTTTATTGAATTTTTACAATAGTGGTCTCATACACTATTTGTCCTTTTTTGATGGATTTATTTCACTCAGCATAATTTCCTCCAGGTTCATCCATGATATGAGGTGTTTGGCAGATTTATTGTTATTCTTCAAATTTGCATTGCATTCCATTGTGTGTATGTACCAAAGTTGGTTTATCTATTCCTCCAGCACTTAGGCTGTCTCCATCTTTTTGCCATTGTGAATAATGTTGTGATCAACATTGGTGTGCATATACCTACTTGTATCCTGGAACTTATTTCATGTGGATATATTCAAAGTAGAAGGATTGTTGGGTATACAGTATTTCTATTTTCAACTTTCTGAGAAAGCACTACTCTGTATTCTACAGTGATTGAACCATTTTACAGTTTCACTAGCAATGTAGGAGGGTCACAGTCTCTCTACAGCCTCTCCAGCATTTATTGTTTTCTTTTTTATGAACTTTGCTGTTTAATGCTGGTGTGAGATTATATCTCATTTTTGTTTTGATTTACATATGTCTTATAGCTAATGATTGTGAACATTTATTCATGTGTTTGTTGGCTGCCTGATTGTCTTCTTTGGTGAAATGTCTGTTTGTGTCCTGTGCCCACTTTTTAATTGGGTTGTTTGACTTTTCCTTGTAAAATTGTTATAGTTTTCTATAAATTTTAGAGATTAGTCCCTTGTCTGATATATCATTGCAAAAAAATTTTTTTTGCCCCATCTGCTGGCTCCCTTTTTACCCTTTTGACAAACTTTTGATGAATTTAAGTGTCTAAATTTTAAGGAGGACCCAATCATCTATTTTGTCTTCTGCCGTTTCTGTGATTTTAGTAATGTTTGATAGTAGATTTATGTCATTTACTAGAGCCCATACATTTGGTCTTACTTTTTCATTGTTGATCTTTATGGTTCTAGGTTTTACATTTAGGTCTTTAATCCACGGTGAGTTTGTTTTTGTTTATGGTGTGAGATACGGTTCTTATTTCATTCTTCTACAAATGGATATCCAACTTTGCCAATATCATTTGTTGAAGAGATTACGTCTTCTCCATTTAATGTGCTTTGGCTTCTTGTCAAAGATCAGCTGACTCTTTGGATGGATTTGTTTTTGAATTTTTAATTCTGCTCAATTGATCTATGTATCTTTCATTTTACCAGTACCAGGATTTTTTATTTCTATGACCGTGTAGTAAATTTTGAGATTAGAAAGTGAGAGGCCTCCAACTTTTTTCTTCTTCTTAAGCAAGTGATATGTTTTCTGTCTTTTAAAGAATGGTGTTGGAATCTGGATTGGGATTTCATTACTTCTATAGGTTGCTTTTGATAGTGTTGACATTTTCACACTGTTAATTCTTCCTTTACAAAAGCAGTGTATATTCTTCCTTTTTTGTACATTTCTTTAGGTTTCTTATAGTAGCATTTTGTAGTTTTCTTTGTATAAGTCTTTTGTTTCTCTGGTGATATTTATTCCTAAGTATTTCATCTTTTGGGTAACTATTGTCAATGGTATTTTTTCCTTAATTTCCTTTTAAGATGTGTCTTAATAATGTATAGGAATCCAATTGGTTTTTGTATAATGGTCTTGTGCCATGCAACCTTGCCAAATCTTTCAATAGTTCCAATAATTTTCTTGCTGAGTTTTTGTAACTTTCTGTATATAAGATCATGTCATCAACAAATGGAGAGTTTCATTTCTTCTTTGACCAATTTTGATGTCTTTAATATTCTTTTATTGCCTTATAGCTTTGGCTGACTTCCAACACAATATTGAATAGGAGTAATGATAAAGGACATCCTTGTGTGCTTGTTTGCAAAGGAATTGTTTTAAACTTTTCTCCAGTTAAGAAAAAGTCAGCAGTTGGATTTGTATATATGCTCTTAATTATACTGAAGAATTTCCCTTAAATTCTTACTTTGTTGAGTGTTTTTGTCAGAAATGGATGTTGGGTTTTGTCAAATGCCTTTTCTGCATCAATTGATATGATCATGTGGTTCTTTACCTTTGATTTATTTGTATGGTGCATAAAGATCAAAGAGCACAGCCTTCGATATGGATTACATTTGAATGTCTAGAAAACAAAAATCCTCACCACTGGACCAATAAACAACATTCTTATCAATGGAGAAAAGATTGAAGTTGTCAAGGACTTCATTCTTCT
>NW_006408556.1:21167124-21175522 GCF_000296735.1 Chrysochloris asiatica
AGTTTGAGTAAAATAGGTGTCAGCTCTTCTCTAAATGTTTGGTAGAATTCACTAGTTAAACCTGCTGTGACTGGACTTTTTTTGTTGTTGGGAGTTATTTAATAATCTGATCAATTTCTTCTTTTGATATAGGTCTGCTCAAGTTTTCTATGTCACTCTTTGTTAGTTTAGGTAAGTTGTGCTTTTCTAAAAATTTACCTGTTTCTTCTAAAATGTCAAATTTGAGTACAATTTTTTATAGTATTCTGTTATTATCCTTATTTTTCATCAGTTCTATTGTGATGTCACCCATATAATTTATTATGCATCTTCTTCTTTTAATTGTTAGATTTGCCAATGTTTGTCAATTTCATTAATTACTTCAAAGAACCAGCTTCTTATCTTGTTGAATCTTTCTATTGTTTTCTGTTTTTATTCATTTATTTCTGTTATAAACATTATTTCTTTTCTTTTTGTGAATGTAGGCTTACTTTGCTGGTCTTTTTGTAATTATTGTAGATGTTGTATTGTGTTGATTTGGGTTCTTTCTTCTTTTTGGATATGTGCATTTATTGATATATATTGCCTTCCAAGTATTGCTTTTGCTATGTCCCAAAGATTTTGGTATGTTGTGTTTTCATTTTTATTTGATTCAAGGAATTTTTAAATTTTGTTTTTATCTGTTCTTTTTCTATGAAGAATTGTACTCCAAAAATTTGAAAATCTAGAAGAAATGGATACATTTTTAGCAAAACATGACCTAATTTATTCAAGGAAATCTTTTTTTCATATATATATTTTTTTGTTCTATTACCCAGTCACTTTTAAACAGTGTATTATTCAGTTTCTATGTATTTGATTTTATTTACTTGATCTTCCTATTGCTGGATTCTAATTTTATAACACTGTAATCTAAAAAGAGGCTCTGTAATATTTTAATGTTTTTCTATTTATTTAGGTTTTGTGGCCTAATATATGGTCTATTCTGGAGAATGTTTCATGTTCCCAAAATAGAATGCATATTGTGCTGTTGTTGGGTTGAATGCTCTGTATAAATCCATGTGGACAAATTAGTTAATTGTGTTGTTCAGTTCTGTGTCTATGTTGAGTTTTTTTCGAGGTATTCTTTCCTTTATTGAAAGTGCTGTGTGAAGATAATAGCCTACTATTTTTGTAAATGGATAAATTTTCTTCTTAAATTCTTTTAGAGTCTAATTTATGTATTTTGAGGTTCTTCCACTGAGAGCATAGATATTTATTATGATTATGTCCTCTTGTTTATTTGATTCTTTCATCATGAAATAACCTCCTTCTTTGTCTCTTATGCTTTTTTTTTTTTTTGCTTTAAAGTCTGTTTTATCAGAAATTAATACTGCCACTCCTGCTCATTTTGATTGCCATTAGCTTGCTATAATTTTTCTATCATTTAATTTTTAATTTGTTTTTGTCTTTGTGTGTAAAGTATGTTTCTTGTAGACAGCATATGAAAAGATCCTGTCTCTTGATTGGTACATTTAATCAATTGGCATTCAGTATAATTATAAAAAAAAATATGAATTTACTGTAGTCATTTTGCTGAGTTTTATTCTGAGGTGCTGCTGGCTTCTTTGTTCCATATGTTTTTCTGTGCTGAGTTCATGTTATTTGTGGGCTTTCTTGTCAAGTTCTTCACTACTATCATAATGGTTACAAAATCTTCATGGTTTTCCCTTTAATTGATTTGATATTAGGGTTTATTAAATTTTTTGAGCTTATCCATTAATGGATTAATTTGTTCCCCAGTTTAAAACAGTCTTTTTTTTTTTTTTTTAATATTGAAATCTACTTGACTTCCTTGCCATTTGTAAGTTCTGTAACTCTACTTTTGTCTTTTTTCACTTTGTTTTCTACTATGTAAATTGATACTCTGACTCCCTATTTTTAGTCTTTGTAGTAGCACTGTAAAGATAATGCACTAGATTGAAAAGTTGGTTTGAACCGCATGCTTGGCAGTTCAGTTTCATCAGCTGTTCCTTGGAAACTCTATACAGGGTTGCTATGAATCAGAACTGACTCAACAACACTTAAAAACTGGATAACTTCT
This sequence comes from Chrysochloris asiatica, assembly GCF_000296735.1. NCBI lineage: Eukaryota > Metazoa > Chordata > Mammalia > Afrosoricida > Chrysochloridae > Chrysochloris > Chrysochloris asiatica. The sequence goes on from NW_006408556.1 coordinate 21,169,187, forward strand.
ATATCTGGATTGAATTCTGGGTGGTGTTGCCATCTTTGTCAATCCCTGGTTATTGTCTGCTGACATTGGTTCTCAGTTCAAAGTACTCCTTACAATACACTTTTTATAAAGTTGGTCTTGTTTTAATTTCTATTTATCATGCAATGGTCTAATTCCAAAGTTATATTTTAGGGACAATTTTACTGGGTATATGATTCTTGGTAGGCAATATTTTTCTTTCAGAGTTTTAGATATGTCTTTCCATTGCCTACTTGCTTGCATGGTTTCTGCTGAGAAATCAGAGTTTAATCTTATTAGTTCTCCTTTGCAGTTAATTATTCTTTTTTTCTCAAGCTCTTTTCAGGAATTTTTACTTATCTTTGATTTTGGAGAGTTTGGTTATGATATGTCTTGGTGATATTCTTTTGGGTTCTATTCTGTTTGGTATTCATTCAGCTTTTTGAATGGTTGTGTTTTCCTCTTTCATGATGTTAGGTAAATTTTTTTCAACAGTTCTTTGATAATCTTTTCTTCAGTGATTTTCTTTGTCTCTTCCTGTTCTGGAAATTCCTGAATATTATTAATAAATCACCCACGTATTATTCCTCTTTATGTTGTCCTACATGGAGCTTAGGCTTTCTTCAGATTTTTAAAATTTAGTATAAATAAGGAAATAGGAATTAAAAAGGGAGAAGATATAAAGAAGTAGCAGTGTTTTCAGAAAAAAAAGCTGGGAAAAAAAGAACTGAAAGGGGAAATAGAAAGGAGAGAAAGCAAGAGGGACAAAGGTGAGAGAGAAAGGATAAATACACAAAAATAGTGAAATAAAAAAAGAAAAGAAAACTAGAAGAGGTGCCAGACCCAGAGAGGAGAGCCTTATGGGTTCTCCTGCCAGACATGGACATCACGTCATTAGGGTGTAAGGGATGTGAAGCTAATCCTCAACCCTAGATGAAGTTTCTGTAGAACTAGGTGTTGTCTACTGTGGGCCCCCAACCCAGAAGTAGTTTGTACCCAAAGGAGTTGTGGTATTAGAGTATTTCCATCCCTGATGGTAGCTGGGGCTGAGAGGTCCCTCTAGTCCAGGGCTGACAAGAACTGGTTCTGCAGGTCTGGAATAGGCCATGCCTGATTCCAGGTACTAGATTTGGTGTTGCTAGCTCCCTATACACTTGGATGTGACTTCAACAGCCCAGAGAACAGGCCTTCCCTAGAAGTGTACACACCTCTAATCACCAGGGTAATGTAAGGCACAAGAAGGAAAGAAAAGAAAAGAAAAAAAATAATAGCCCCTTGCTGTCCACCAGTAAGTGGTATGCCTCTGGGCCAACTCTTGCCATCTTCTCTTGAAAGTCATCTGTGAAAGTTCACGATGATCACACCACAGCTGTTCTAAATAGTGCTCAACTAATGATTCCAGGGAGACCATCTCAGATCTCTGAAGTTCTTCCTCTGTGCAGCTCTCTTCTCCCTGGCACTTGGCACTGCAAAATTTTCTACCTTGATATTCCCACTCTCTTCATTATATCTTTTCAATGAGAAGATCTTGGGCTCTATCTGGTTTTACTATCAGTACACTGTGACCTATAAATACTCTCCAGGCACTGATTGTAACAGTCATAGGGATCACTTTGTATATTTTCTGTTTTCTTTGTTACTGCTGTCTCTTATTGTCTCATAAAAAATACTCTGAATACTTTTGGTTCATGTATTTTTTTAAAAAACTTTTGTGACAGGTGGGTAAATCTGACCCTCATTATTCTACCTTAGTCAGAAGTAGAAGTTTTGAGAATAGATCCTTGATTTTCCAGAATTTAAAAATATTTCTAATCCAATGCCATTGAGTCAATTCCAGTCCATAGCAATCCTGTATAAGATTTTCAAGACTGTAAAGCTTCTTTCTTCTGCAGAACAGCTTAATTCCAACCTCGTAGTTAACAATTCAGTGCTTAGTTACAGTGCCACCAGAACTCCTTTTTCAAATACGCAGTTTTAGTCAATAAATTAAAAGACATTCTCAGTGAAACATAAACCTTACATTAGTATTCTTACTATTGGTGATATTCATTTACTTACATAAATCCCACTAGCTATGAGGCAATTAGACAGCAGATGGTGCCGTTCAAATCAATTAATTTGAATGATACGTGCCACGAATAACTGAGGTTATCAAAGCATGTAATCCTAAAACATTGTTATTTTAACAACCATGCCCATGCTTATGAACCTTTGAGAAAGCTCACCTTGAGTTCACCTTCAATACTACCAAAATTATGAATCTAGCATTCTTACGTATGAAGTGACAAGAAGAATCAAACAGCATTCTTATTCATTATCTATCTTATCAAATATTTATTACAGACATCTTTGAAAGCATGGAAAATATGTTTTTGTTTTGTTTTGTTTTCACAAGGAAACAATACTATGTTGCTTAATAATGTTGTAATCTTTATGAATGTTTTTGTTCTGGAAAATGTATCCAAAGAAATAAGGTAGACACAACTTTAGTCTCTGAGTAATAATAAACTTAAAAAACAGGATGAAATAATTAAATAGCACATTTTTATACCTGACTTCCTCTACAAAATATAAAATCCCTCAGGGATAGGACTGGTCTTAGATGCTTATGTTTTTCACACAGTACCTAACTGGTTTACTATATGTGACTAATACCATTTTTCAATTTACTAACAGCAAAATATTGTCAGATATAGTTCAGGAAGTCCTTTAGGTTAGAAGGTGCTCAAAATATGACCGAAGAGCTTCCTCCTCAAAGTAGAATTGACCATAACAATGTAAATGGAGTAAAGCTTTTGGGACCTTCATTTGTTGAGGAGACACAATTCAGAAATGAGGAGAAACAACTTTAGATATCCATTAATAATCAGAGCATGGGGTGTATGAAGATTAAACTTAGCAAAATTGGAAATTGTCAAAAATGTAATGAAATGCATAAAGATACATACAATAGGTATTTTTGAGCTGAAATGGACTGGTATTGGCCATTTTGAATCTGACAATCATATGGTTTACCATGCTAGGAATGGGTTATACCTCAATATAAATAAAACAAAAAATCCTCATCACTGGACCAATAAACAGCATCATGATAAACAAAGAGAAGTGTGAAGTTGTCAAAGACTTCATTTGATTGGATCCACTATTAACACTCTAGGAAACAGCAGTCAAGAAATCAAACTACATATTGCATTAGGCAAATCTGCACAAGACTTTTTAAAAGTGTTTAAGAGCAAAGATATCAGTTTGAGGACTAAGGTGTGCCTGACCCAAGTCATGCTATTTTTAGTTACATCATATGCATGTGAAAGTTAGCCATTGAATAAGTCAGACCATAGAAGAATTCATGCATTTGAGTTATGGTGTTGGAGCAGAATATTAAAAGTAACTTGACCTACACCTATGGATGCAGTAGCTTAAAAGAGGGAACAAGTCTTTACAACAAGGATCATTTCCACCACCTCCATACACAGAGTAGACAGGGATGGGCAACTTGGACATTGGCTATGCAAAATGTGGGGGGGGAGGGTACAATGGCAAGAAGTGACTGGCTTGCAAGCTTTCAAGAGGGAACCAAGATCCAGGAGGTGTGGAAGAAGGTAGAATATCCACTGAGTAGTATCCAATCTGTCTAGGCGGGACTGATGAAAGGAAATGCAGATAGGTCTCTTGTGACACAAAAGGGAATAATTGTTATCAGGACTGATTGTGAGGGTTGGAAATGTAAAGATTGACATTTTGTGGCAAGGAGGGCAGTGATTAACTTTGCAGTCTAGGAGCAGAGGTCCCTGGGACCATGAAGGGAGAAGAGTGGAGAGCGGGACACTACCCAGAGATGCAGTGATCCCTGAGATGGAGGTAGAGATGATGATGTGGAGAGATGGAGCAGCTGAGGACTTTAGACCCAGAGAGAGAGAGAGTCTGGGTGCTGACGCTCTGGGGTTGGGGGAGGGCAAGGGGGGGCAGGATTGTAGGATGTACCCTTTGGTTGGTTGATGATGCATGGAGGGGACTCTAACAATGGCAATGAAACAGTATACAATAGGAAGAATGTAAAACTAATGTTCTCCCATGTAATCTATCACATAATTCACAATAAAACATTAAAACAAAAGTACTATGGACTGCCAGAAGAACAAACAAATCGGTGTTAAAACAAGTATAACCAGAGCACTCCTTAGAAGTTAGATTCATGAGACTTCATCTGTCATATGTATTATCAGGAAGGACTATTTTCTGCAGAAGGACATCATGCCTGGTATAGTGGACGGTCACTCAAAAATCAGAAGACACCCAACAAGAATAGATTTACACAGTCACAGCAGCAATGGGTTCAAAAGTAAGAACAATTATGAGGATGGCATAGGACCAGACAGTGTTTTGTTCTGTTATGCATAGGATCATTTGAGTCAGAACAAACTCAACAACACCTAACAACAACAATAGGCATGCCAGATCCAAAGGAAAAGCAAGTCACTGAGCTGATATTTAAGGCTTCTTTTAAATTTCCTTCATAAACCTATGTGTCAAATTGGGATAAGGTCAACACCTATTTTATAAGGTCATTGTGAATACTAATAAAGATATGGCTAATGCTCTCAGAACAGTATCTGGAATAAAATGAACACATAATAGATAGATTTTACCTATCATTTTCATTATTAACCTAATTATTAGTAATAAAATAACCACTAAAAGCCACTTATAATTCTCATTCATATTATGAAAAGTGGCACAAATTTTAGGGTATAATGTGTGGAATGGTTTATAGAATTGTAAGTTTCAGAAGAATCTTTGAACTCTTTTTCTCTATGCATAAGAATTAACCAATTATAAAATTAAACCTAGAAGTCCTGGAATGGCACTGTAAGGTAAATACTGCAAGGGTAGTGGTTCAACCCCACCAGTCACTCCTTGGAGACCCAATTCAAGATCACTATGCTTCATAATGGACTTGATGACACTTAACAACAATAAAAACAAAATGAAATTGATGTAAATTTTTCAGAAATAAAGATATTAGACCACATATAAAATGAAACCATGTTTAAAAGCATAATTAAAGTGTTAAAACTGGGAAAATATGACAATTCATTATTAAAATAAATTTTAAAATGTCAATAAAGCAGTTGGGCTTGTATTGTACAACAGACTGAAAATAAAAATCAGAATACCAATAATAAAAAAAAAATCATATTTCAATTATTTTTAACAATTCAACAAATATTTATTTAGCCTTTATCATGTTTCTGGAACTGAGCTAGGTTTAGATGATATGAAGATAAATAGCATCAGACACTGTCCTCAGGAAGCTTATAGGCTGGTGTCAGGGATGGTTATAGGAAGGTGGCATCAGCATATTTCTAAATAAAAGCTATGATAACATAAGCTCAGAAAGGGAACAGCAAGCCTGGGTTGGAGTTTGAGAAAGATTTGAATGAAAGGATGCCTTAGTTGACATGAAGGGCTAAAGAGGATTAGGATGCAAAGAAAAGCAAGAAGCAGAATAAAGAGAGGAAAGGAGGCATGAATCAGTTTGCTGCTTAGTTTTTCTAAAGTATAAACTGTGAGTTGAAAAACAGCAAGGGCTTTAAGAATGCAGTGGTAGATGAAACCCCGGCCACTTGACATCTCATATAGGATATGAAGGAGCTGGGTTTGACTTGTGGTAACAGGGAGCCACTTTTATTTGTTGCTGAGGTTACTTTTTCCCAAGATTTGGTAGAAAATATCTTGTTTTGATAATATAAATGATTTAATTTAGACTGGATGGGGAAAAAAAAGATAACAGTCTTAGCATTGCATAACAGAAATATTGATCTTAAAGCTAAGATTGACATTACTCCAAACTCCAAACTCATTGCCACGTAGTTGAAGTTGATTCTAAATCATAACAATCCAGTGTAGGGTTTCCAAAGCTATAAACTTTGTGGAAACAAAAAGCCTCATCTCTATCCCAAGGAACGGTTGGTGAGTTTGATCTACTGAGCTTTCAGATACCAGCCCAGTGCTTATTCTACAGCACCACCAGGGTTGTAGACATTAGCAATCACTTAATTCTACTGCCTCAACTTATGAATGAGTAAAACTAGGTCCAGAGATAGTAGCTTGTTGTTGATCATGTTCACAGAAGACACAGAGCTGGGTTACAGTTAAGATCTGAATATACACAAGCATGCAGATGCATGGCCTAAGAATATTCACATAGATCAAATAAAATGCTATTATAAGAAGAGTGTCTAAGCATGGTAACTCTAAATGATAAGCAATGTACTGCACATCACAGGGTCAGGGATTTGAGCCCATCAGGTGCTCTGGAGAAGACAAATGAAGCTTTCT
>NW_006408556.1:21176292-21178117 GCF_000296735.1 Chrysochloris asiatica
CTTTGTTTGCATTCATGTGCAATCCATACTGAAGGCTGTAACCTTTGATCTTCATCAGTAAGTATTTTCAGTCCTCTTCACTTCCAGCAAGAAAGGTTGTTAATGAGTCTTCCTCCAATCTTGATGTCATGTTCTTTTTTATGTAATCCAGGTTCTTGGATTATTTGCCCAGTTTGTAATTGAATAAATGTGGTTAAATGATGCGAACCCGGGACACAGTTTTCCTGATTTTAAACTATTCAGTATCCTTTCGTTCTGTTCTAATTACCGCCTTTTGCTCTATGAAAAAAAGCAAGAAATTGAGTTTTTGTATAACGACATATTACTAATATATATTCTCATGTGACTCAGTACACAATCACATACTTAGGGATAAGTAAGCAGCATCTGTGCCCATAGGTTAAGTGAAAAATCAGAAGAAAACACAAAAAAATACAATTCTATTTTAAAGAAATTAAATATGATTGAATTTACTGTTCAGTTTATTTTTCACTGTATTTTGAATACCATAAACTCAAAGGTATTTCCTCCCATATTGGTTTGTCTAGAAATGAGACTTGACAAAGGTAAGGAAATCAGAGTAATCCAAAGATTATGAACATGTCTTTATTTAAAGTGTAAACTTTGCATTGCATTCATTAAATTGCCTTGTTAAATCATCCATATGCTCATGATTCAGAGATTCTGTGTATTGAGACATAGAAGTATGACTAAATTTTTTGAGTTCTAGAACTTTGGCCAGATCTGTCATATTTCCATATCTCTCTTGTGATTTGTATATAAATATTTAAAAGATAATTAAACACAGTATTTGAATTAATCCGCTTCCCACATGCTTCTCTTCCAATGTTTGCAACTCTTAAGAGGGCACATCATCTACCAAGATGCTCAAACACAAATTTGGGAGATGGTCTTGACTCATACATCTCACGTATCTTCTACTCCCCCAAATTTATTACATTCTTCAATTCTACTTCTGAACTAGCTCTAAATTTAATACAATTTAACTTCTTCTGGAGCCCTGGTGGTGAAATGAATGGTTTAATACTCAGTTGCTAACTAACAGATGGGAGGTTTTAACCCACCAGTACTCACTCCATAAGAGAAAAGACCTGCCAATATGCTCTCATAAATATTATAGCCTAGGAAACCCTATAGGACAGTTCTACTCTGTCTTGTAGGGTGACCATGAATTGAAATAGACTTGCCAAAAACAAAAGCAATCATAATATACCTGTCTACTTCTATTGCTCTAATACAGTCTACTTGTCTCCCATTCCACACAAGCTTTGCTGCAATCTATTTTCCTCATGCTGTAACAATAAGTCTGATCATGTCATATCTCATATGAAAACAAAACAACCAAATGAACTAATATATTGAGTCAGTTCTGTTAGTCAGTAACACAAATTTACAACGTCTCCACATATTCTAAGACAGGTTTTTACATTTATTTATTTATTCCTTCATGCATTTCAAGTAAATATTGAGAACCTAAAATGCGAAAAATAATATTCTAATCAGTGATGCTATTTCTGATTATGGTAAGCTCCGTTTCTCAGAAAACAAAACAAAAATAAAACTCCATTGAGAATAAACAAAATGTCTGGGAAAATTTCTCTAAAATGATCTTATTTTAAAAAGACAGATTAGTAGGAATTACCAGGCCAACCTTCAGAAAGCCAAAATTTAGGGATGCAAGCTGAGCACTTTAAATCATTTTTTTCTCAGAGAATATTTCACTACTGAGTCACACATTTGGGAAAATGAAGTGCTCTGAATCTGAATCTGGTTCTCCTTGCTCTGTTTTTTTTTTTTTTTTTTT
>NW_006408556.1:21179388-21182544 GCF_000296735.1 Chrysochloris asiatica
AGCATATAAAGGGATCAAAAATAGCATGGCTTGGGTCAGGTGCACTTTAGTCCTCACACTGACAGTCTCTCAATTTGAAAATATGATTCATGTGATATTATGAAAAAATACAGTATGTATTTTCTATGGTTTATTAAGTGCACAAGTATGCACACATGTGTACACAACCAATAAATCACACCCATGTGCCTTCTGTATTTTGATAACTTATATTTTCATTTAGGATGTGAATTTTTGTATAATCAGGTTAGCAATTTTTATGATCACATAGTATGCAGTATTATGTTTCTTGATTTTCACAGGAAGTTCTTTATTTCATTTTGTTTCATATGCAAATAATTAGTCTTACGTCGTTCATCTTGGTAGTGTAGTATAATCTAATGAATAAACTGGTTACCCAGGGCAAAATCAAAGACTCAGAGCTATGAATCACCCAGCTGTATATATGCTGGGAGCTCCTGGAGAAGTTCTGATGAATAATAGGATACAGTTCTTTTTCTGTAAGCTGCTGCTGGTTCCTGAGGGTGAGCCAATACCGAGGATCAGTGCTAGATCTGTTTTTTAAGCTGAGAAAAGCAATATGCCAAAAGTAACGTTAAGTAAAATTCATGATACATACATGATTATTCATGTATTTTGATATTCAAGTATTGTGTGTACTCTGAAGATCTTTTTGATCATCCAGATCAGAGAATTTTCTTCTAATTATGTCAGATTTGATCCAGTATACTATTAAACTGACCTGCACTCATATCTTCCCTTTGACGAATAACTCCTGCACATAGAAAAACTCTTTTGTGGATTGATCCTGGGAGTCAGAGAGAATATATTCACAATAAAAAAAGAAAATAATAATTTTTTCAGTGTGATTGTGGCAACAATGATTACATAGATGTACAATAATTTTTCACAGTTTATTCCACAGTAAATCTAAAATTTCTATCTTCCCCATTGGAGCTTCCTGTAATATTTGAACCTTTTTAAAGCACTCCTTCTTTCCTCCTGTAGCCAATCAAATCTAATGGAGTCCCCTGACCTGACTGATTATATGAATTCCTAGCTCCCATTTAAAAACAAAAGGAAAAATTCTGCTTTATATTAATGGACTGCTTGTGTGGTCCTGTGGTTAATGCACTGGACTGAAAAGTCCATTTGAATCACTAGGTTGGCAGTTCAAGCTCACTAGCTGCTCCTCAGAAACCCTATATAGGGTCACAATGGGTCAGAATTGACTCAACGGCACTTAACAACAACAAATATATTAATATCTTAGGGAATGATTCTTGGACATTACATATGTCAAAAAAATTTTTTATTATTAATTGAGTGAAGGTTTACAAAGAGCATCAGTTTTACATTCAACAAATTGTATACTTTTATTTCAATGATTACTCCCCTCCATGCAATAACAGTTATTCCATCTCATCCCCTTATTTTCTATTTCCATTCCATCCTCCTTCCCATACCTTATCAACTTCGTGTTACATAAATGTTGCCCTTTTTTCATCCTGAAGGATTGACCATTCCAAGGTGAACATACCTTATTGGTGTTGTCCCTACAATATACTTATCTACTGATTAGCTGAAAATTAGGGCATGAGGGTGAGCTCCATTCCATATCTGAGGAGTAGTCTAGGGCCATAGTCTCCTTCTGGTCAGTAAGCTCAATTTTTATAATTTTGAATTTTGTTACAAATTTTCTGTCACTGTATATAGTATATTCTAATGTGATCCCTTTCAGAAACGTTGGTAATGGTATACCAGCACCATCTAAATGTCAAGGTCTCAAGTCATGGTGGCTAATGTTCTATTGGACTAGTAGATTCTAAGCTTCTTAAATTGTTATCACTCTTCTTTCTTCTGCACACAGAGAGACCAATAGAAGATATTTGTGCATGGGTATTTACACTTGCTATGAACAACTATGAATGAGTTTGTAGTAAAGGCAAATGATTACATAGATGTACAATAATTTTTCACAGTTTATTCCACAGTAAATCCAAAATTTAGTAAGAGGCAAATTAGTAAAAACTTCTCAGATATTACCAAACATCTTAAGACACCTTAGATGGCCACTCGGAAGCTTTTAAATTCCCAGATGCTACTCACCAAATTAGGATGTAGACTGTTGTCTCTGTGAACTATGTTATACCAATTGAGCAGAGTGTTCTATGAGACTATGGTTCTGAGTCCTCAGGCCCAGTAACTCATTGCCTTAAGATGTTTGTAATATCTAAGAAAATTTCATCACTTTACACCCTGTATGCTCTACCACATTCATAGTTGTGTTTGTAGCAAAAGTAAATACCCATGCTTAAATATCCTCTTCCAAACCCTTATGTATCTGTGTTGTATGCTCCCACTCTTCCTCCCATACCCGTTCAGCTTGGGTATCCATCAATGTATCTACATGCAGAACACTGTTGTCCCAGGATTATGTCGATAGCACTATTTACTTCTATAACCATTGCATATCTCACTTTGTCTTAACTTGTCTCCATCAGTTTTCAACCAACCTTCCTCATCTTGTATATTGCCCTCTCTTCAGCCCAGTTAACATGTGTCTACCTTCTAGCTGCTATGAGTCAGAACTGACTCAACGGCACTGAACAACAACAACAACAACAAACTTTCTAGCCAGTGAATTACTCTCCCTTCCCTCCCACTTCTGGCAACCATAGAGAATATTTCTTTTAGCATTAAAACCTCTTCTTAAGTTTTTACAATAGTGGTCTCATATAATACATATGGTTTTCCATTGTGGTGGCACCATTTTACAGTCCCACCAACAATGTAGGAGGCACCCAGTCTATCCAAACCCTTGTCAGAATTTGCTGTTTTCTGTACTTTTAGCTTTGTTATTAATGCTAGGGTGAGATGATATCTCATTATTGTTTTGATTTGAATATCTCTAATGGCTCCCATAAGGATTTACAGCCTTGGAAACCCTGTACAGGGTCGCTATGAGTCTGAAACAACTCCACGGCACATAACCACCACCATAACCACCAGTGGCTAATAATCTCAGACCTTTCTTGACGTTGCATAGTTGTCTGAATATCTTCTCATTTTAAAATATTTGAAGTGTCTGTTCATTTCAGTTGGGTTGTTTGTCTTTTTCTTGTAAAGATGTTGTAATTTTCTATAAGTTTTAGA
>NW_006408556.1:21183549-21201627 GCF_000296735.1 Chrysochloris asiatica
TCTGGTTGTTATTTATTGGTCCAGTGGCAAGGATTTTTGTTTTCTTTACATTAAGGCGCAACCCATACCAGAGGGTGTGGTTTTTGATCTTCATCACTAAGCATTTTAAGTTCTTTTCACTTTCATAAGCAAGGTTGCATCATCTGTATATCATAGACAATGTATCTTCTTCATATCTTGATGTCATACTCTTACTCATGTAATCAAACATCTTGGATCACTTGCCCAGCAAACAGATTGAATAAGTATGGTGAAACAATACAACCCTGGCACACACCTTTCCTAATTTTAAACCATTCTGTGTTCCCTCCTTTTGTCTGAATGACTGCTTCTTATTCTATTTAGACATTCTTCATGAGCACAATTAAGTGTTCTGGAATACTCATTCTCAGCAATGTTGTCCATAGTTTATCATGATCACCACAATAAAAGCTTTTTCATATTCAATAAAGCACAGGAAAACATCTTTGTGTAATTCTCTGCTTTCAGTCAAGATCCATCTGAAGTCAGCATTACCTCTTGTTGCATGCCTTTGTCTGGATCTGGCTTGAATTTCTGACAAAATATTTGGAAGCAGTCTGCCTTTCCTTCTTTCTAGTCTCTCTACGTCTGGAAGTTCAGCTGAAACCTGTGCACCATGAGAGACCCTGCTGGTATTTAAAATAACAGAGGCATAACTTCCAGAATCACAGGAACACACAAGCAACCACAGTATGACAAACTGACAGACAAGTGGTGGTTATACAATTAGTGAGAAAGAAATGAAAAGTTAATCATGTGAAGGTGAAATAACTCTTCAATGGCCCTAAAATTGTTAGTTGATGGGAAAAGTATGGTATGCAATCCTACAGAGGAGATAAACAATTTTCAGAAGCATAAAGGAGGCTAATTGTAAGTGGGGTCAACATGAGTGGTAGTGTGTTAGAATTATTAATGAGGAGGGTATCCTTTCTATAAAAGAAAACAACACACCCACCTGTTCATAATTTATGGTGCAATATATTCTAACCTTTTCTACATTTGACTATTGATACACTTGCATTTTATTGGTTTAAAGTTAATTGTTTCATAAAACTTGCCATTGAACCAGATTGTTCTGAGGTTAATAGTTTAAAAGCCATCATCAATGTACAAGAAAAGATAGTCTAGTGCAAAGAGCATGTAACAATAATAATATTGCAACACCTGAAAATAATGTACAGGATTGTACTAAATCTTTCTGAGATAATATTTTGCATTTTCAAATACATGCATAATTGAAATGAATTTTTCTAAAACTATTTCATTATCTACAGTAATCTAGTTTTTAAAGCAACATCAATATATTATCCTATCTGAGACTCATTTATTTTTATTGTTAAGTGTCATTGAGTCAAATCTGATGCATAGTGATCCTGTAAAGGGTTTCCAAAGAGCAGCTGGTGGATTTGAACGGCCAATCTTGTGGCTCACAGTCCAGTGCTGATCTTACAGGGTCACACCAGGAGTCCATGAATTGAGGCTCATACACACTTTTATTTTAATCATTTTATTGGAAATTACTTCAGGTGTGTCTCAGTGATCTTGTGCTACTATAATGGAAATATAAGTGGGTGGGGATTTATGAAATGTACATTTATTTTCCCATGTTGAGGAAGCTAGGAGTCCAAATTCAGTGTAAAGGTTTTCTTTCTGTGTTGGTTCTGGAGGAAGGTCTCTTCAGCTTCTGCTTCCTGATCCCTTGGGAATCTCCATGCCCCATCTCTGCTCACTGGCTTACTTATTTCTCTTTTACATCTCAAAAGAAATGTACTTAAAATACAGCCATAATAATTTTGTCCATTAACTTAACCAATGACCATCCATTACCAAATTGAAATGAAATCATAACTACAGACATAGAGGTTGAGATTGATAGACATATTTTGCAGGGGGGAGGTGTGAGCAATTAAGTCCATAACAAGACTAAAAACAAATTTCTTAACAGGAAAATATTTTACATAACATAATCTTTTAATGATGACTTTGCATAATTATAGGGACAGTAGATAATGAAACAGATTTAGAAAACTTCATTTCAATTAACTCGGAGAGCACCTGTTTTATGCCAAGCATTATGCAAAGTATATGGATACAAAAATAAGTAAGACATGGTTCATTCCTTAATAGAGCAATAGGTTGAGAAAAGGCACATATTAAAATTCATCGAATAGTACAATGAGTCTTAGTACTGAGTGCAGTAATTACACCCTCCCAACTTTCTCAGGGTTATTGTGAAGACCAAGTTGGAAACTGAGATTCAGTGTGGAGTATAGTTAGGATTATAAATGCAACGCTGCTGCTACTGATGCATAAAATAGGCACACAGATAAAAGTACATAGAATCATATGGTTAAGTGAAACAGCAAGGGTCTAAAAAAAAAAATCTCAGAGGCACTTCTGCAATATGCTAGATATTTGAATGTGGGCAGGCATAGTAACTTTTCTGAACATCTTTTCTGGTTAACAAAGTTAAGGAAATATCTATATAGACAGGCTGCATTTAAAGTCATTGGCAATATTAGCTAATCGACTTGTATAGAAAATCAATTATTTTATAAGTTACGTTTCCAGTTCTGTGAGATAATTAGGACCTATCATAGTGTCTGGAACATAATTAATATGCAATACATATTTGTGAAATGACAAATAAATTACTTTATTTGAGTCTAACTCAATAAGTAGCTAGGCTATTATTGGTCACGTAAATCCTCACCTCTGTGTCTGTGATTATAGGCCTATTTTGATGCTAGTTGCTAAGGATTAAGGTTCAAGTGGAGCTAATTTATAAGGACTACAGTAAAACTGGAGTCCTGGTGTGGTGCTGTGGGTTAATGTGCTAGACTGCAAAGTCAGTTTTAACTGCAAGTTTGGTTGTCCAAGCTCACCAGTCGCTCCTTGGAAACCCTCTAAAGTGTCGCTATGGGTCGGAACCAACTCGATGGCATTTAACAACAACAGTAAAACTAAGGATTAAGGATTCATTCACCCATCTTACTAGAGGGTGTGACACAAGTTTCCAGGCTTGGTTTCCCTTGGGGGCATGGTCCGACTCCAAACAACTTCTCTGAAAAGCTTGTTCTGTTTCTCTGGGTCTTTACGACTGATCCAGAAACATTTATCCAGTTAATTATGTCTGATCTCACGTTCCTGGAACTTTCAGCCCATCACCTGACCTGATTCAGCAGCTCCTGCAACCTTCTGCATCAACAGCCTGTCATCTAACCTGATGATTTGGGTTCCTCAGCACCTGAGACTACTGGGTGAGAAGATTTCCTCCAAACTACTCTCTGAATTATAAATCTGGGACTTGCCAGGCTCCAAAATTGTGTCAGACATTTCCTTTGACAGATGTGAGTTTTGTGAGACATTGTAGCATGCTGCAGAACCCTGGGACTTGAGGGAGAGGAGGAGTGGTGATTGATATCAAGGACTATGGAGTGATGCAACATGTTAGAATAGTCAAAGATTTGGGATATCTTTAGCCTCCAGTTGATAGGGACCAGTTCCATGCTGATCATTCTAAAATAAATTATTCATACAGTTGGTGTCAAAATTAGGATAAACAGGTGATGAAGAACCTCTGGTTTCTGGATACAATAAAGCAACTGTGAGGTTACAATCACTTACCCAAGGCAAAAGTTCTTCATGTGATATAGAATTGGTAAATATAGATTTAATTTCTGATGAACTAAAACGGAGACGTACAATTTCTTGGTTTCTGTTTTCGGTAGTCGTTGTTGCAATGAATGTAGGGGCTGATGGTAGTGCTGAATCAAATCTAGCTCTCATGAGCCAAAGCTGTGACCATTTGTCTCAGACTTGACTCCAAAAGGAAAAATTGCATTAGAACAACAGGAAGTACCCCTATGACTCCTGGTCACTAAGAAGGCATTTGAAAAACGGGATGAGAAAACCCCAAAAGTTATTGAAACCAAGGGATATTTTATAAAGGAACTGCTTCACTTTCTAGATCAGGACTGCCAGCTTCCTGTAGAACTGAGAGTGGCTAATAATGGAGTCCTGGTGTGGCACTGTAGGACAAGCACTGGACCACAAGGTCTATTTGAATCTGAAGGACAGGGATTCAAACTCACCAGCCACTGCTCAGAATCCCTATATGAGGTCTCTATGAGTTGGAACAGACTCAACAGCACTTAACAACAGTATCGTGGCAGTATATTTAGTTTTGGATGCTACAGAACAGAAGAATATGTTTGGGTTGATGCAAGATCCACAACTCACTATGGAACAGTCATGAATGGTAATAGATCCATTTACACAGAACATTAACCCAGAGAGGACAACCAGCCTGCTGGACTGGATAAGATTTGCAGTAAGATCTGTTCACCCTAAGAAGGGTAGCTGTCCCTCTCCTCTCTAAATACTCAATGGAGCACTCCTGAGCAAGCAGCAAATGTGCTGCTTATAGAAGCAATGGTGGAATGACTTTAAGGTGACTACAATATTCACCCAATTAATATGCCCCTTACACAGGTCATGGCAGATATGGTAGTCAAGGAAACCCCCTCTATCTGGGTACCCCATGTAACCTTGTTGTTGTTAAATGTCGTCAAGTTTGTTTCAACTCATAGCAACCCTGTATAGGGTTTCCAAGGAGCTGTGGTGAGTCAGAACTGACTTGACGGCACTTAGCAACAACATACTAGTATTGAAGTCCTGGTATGACATTGCAGGATAATGCACTGGATCACAAGGTCAGTTTGAACTGAAAGGATGGTGATTCAAACTCACTAGCCACTCCTTGCAAACGCTTTACAGGGCCCCTATAAGTCAGATTCGACCCCATGGCACTTAACAACCAGTATTGGACTACTGGTGTGATGCTGTAGGATAACACTGAATTGCTAACCATAGGTCAGTGGTTTAAACCCACCACCTATTCCTTAGAAACCATATACTATGGGTTGCTATGCATAGAAAGCAACTAGACAAGAGCCACATGTAAGTATTAGGAGTCCCTTGATAATGCAAGTGAGTAAGTGCATGGCTACTAACTGAAAGGTTGGTCCTTTGACCTCCCACACAGATGCTTCAGAAGAAAAGCCTGTTTCCAAAAGGTCACAGTCTTGAAAACCTTGTGGAGTACAGTTCTGCTCTACATACACTGGATTCAGTTACAACAGGTTATATATATGTGTGTGTGTGTATGTATGTGTGCTGTTGGTACCAACTCATAGCAACCCAATGCACAACAGAACAAAATACTATCCAATATTGAGCCAACTTCACAACCATTGCTACAGTTGAGCCCATTGCTGTTGCCATTGTGCCAATCCATCTTGTTGGGGGGTCTTCCTCTTTTTTTCTGACTCTCCACTTTACCAAGTATGATGTCCTTCTCCAGGGACTGGTCCCTCTTGATAATATATCTGAAGTATAAGAGACAAAGTCTGGCCATTCTGGCTTCCAAGAAGCATTCTGCCTGTACTTCTTCTGACAAAAAATTTATTTGTTATTTTGGCAGTCCATGGTATCTTTAATATTCTCATCCAACACTTTAACTCAAATGCATGAATTCTTCTATGGTCTTCTTTATTCTTGTCAAACTTCCACATGCGTATGAGGTTACTGAAAATACCATGGCTTGGGTTATGTGAACTTTAGTCTTCAAACTGACATATTTGCTCTTGAACACTTTAAAGTGATCTTGTGCAGCAGATTTGCCTAACACAATACATTATTTGATTTCTTGACTGCTAGTTCTATGAGTGTTGATGATTCATCTTAACAAAATGAAGTATTTGACAACGTTACTATTTTCTCCATTTATCTGTATGTTATTTAATGGTCCAGTAGGAAGGGCTTTTGTTTTCTTTACATTGAGGTGCAATCCATAATGAAGGCTGAAGTCTTTGATTTTCATCGGTAAGTATATTATATCCTCTTTGCTTTCAGCAAGCAAGGTTTTATCACCGTATATCGTAGGTTGTTAATGAGTCTTCCTTCAACACTGATGGCACATTTTTCTTCATATAATCAAACTTCAAAAATTATTTGCTCAGCATAGAGATTGAAGAAGTTTGATGAAAGATTACAACTCTGGTGCATACCTTACTTAATTTAAAATCATTCAGTTTTCCCTTGTTCTCTTTGAACAATTGCCTCTTGGTCTATTTACAGGTTCCTCATGAGCACAATATATGTATGTGGTGATATATTGGTTAACAATAAAATTATTCTTCATGTCAGTTACTCTTAAGGGATGTAATCCCTACAAGATTTTATTTGTATATTTATCAGTTTCCAGAAACCTATTCAATGTTGTGGTTCGAATTAATCAATTCAGTGTTTAAATGATTAAATGTATCATCTTAATAAGGCCTGATAAACAGCTATGCCTTTCATTTCTGCCTCCATTAATTGAGAGTTCAAAATATTCACCAAAAACTCATCACTTCTATGTTTCTTACCTAGAAATGACCTTTCTTATTGAGAAGTTGGCACAACTTTCAAGTTCAAAGAAGCACTGAATTTTACATCCAGAAACATCTGATTTAATTTGTACAAAATAAAATGGGAACATAAATATCTTTCATTGATAATTGCACTTCTCCACACTTCTATAACATTTAGAGTCTGGACCACAAAATTAATATATAATTACATCACAGGATGTTGTTTCACAATTAAATTGTAATGATGTGAAAGTAGTTAAATAGAAGATATGCATTATGGAAATCCCAAGAAGAAATAAATTTTGGATTGCTTGTGTAGTCACATAAACAACATGGAGGAGGTAAGTATTAGACCTGGTATTTCAAGGTAAAGAGGGATTAGATAGTCTAGAGAAAAGGTAAGGGGTTTCAATGAGGACTATGACAATGGTAAAAGTATGAATATAAAATGAGCAAAGTAAGTTCAAATATTAATGAGGAAATATTTTCATGAAATACAGTGGTAGAACTCATAGTTCAAAACATTGGTCAAGGAAGATTGGTGTTGAATTTCAAGGTTAGTTAAATATCCCATGTAGTAAAGAGAGAGATTTTGACAAGTAACAAAAGCAGGGTGCAAGGGAAGTGTTTTAGGAAGGAAATTGAATCAAGCAGAGGTATTTATCATAGAAATCTAGTATGCTGTCAGTGTTGTAATGCCAGGTTTTAATAAATGATGCTTGAATAGCAAGTGAATGGGTATACAGTGATTCATACAATTTGTGGGAAGGATAATTCGTTTCTAAAAAGTCAATTTACTCCTCTACAATTTGTTTGTGTGTTTCACAATTGTCAAAAAGATAGCAAATACCAGAAAGTTGTCAACAGAGGCAACAGATTCCTGAAATGTATGTACAGCATAGATACACATGTCTGATCTCAGCTATAAATGGGAGTCTATAACATGTTTCCCTTCAGATACCTGGCAATTTCAATACGTTTTTGGGGAAATTATCATTTAATTCCATTTTCCAGGAACTTATTGAAGTTCTCCCTGAACCTCAGCCCCTTTCACAAAGTGTCTCATATTTTTGGAATAAGAAACTCTAAGTCATTGGAGAAACTCCCTTTGCTATTATGGATTCTGAATATTTTACCTTGCTGGCTCTTTACTACTGTTTCAGAGTCTAGCAAGACTGCTACTCATCCACAAGATTTGCATATTTGTTTATATGTTGTCATAGCAGCCTTGTTATTGGGTTTTGGAGCAAAATCCCAGTATGTTCTGGATTGATAATTGCAATGTTGGTTTAAAGGTCAGTTTCCAAGGGTTGGTTTCTCATATTATATTCCCTCTTGCTTCTTCGAACCCAGAAAGCCCAGGTTTCAGGACTGCCTGAGGCATTTTTCAATAGTCACAGTCATCAATTTTCTACAGATACTGGTAGAACTGCTAGATGGTGATAGTGTGAAAGCTCCCATTGTTGTTTGCTGCTGTTAAATACCTTTGAGTCAGTTCCAACTCATAGTGACCCTGTTTAGGGAATGGTCCATGGCTTGGAGCAGGTGCACCTTAATCCTCAAACAGGTATGTTTGCTCTTAAACATTTTAAAGAGGTCTTTTATGCAGATTTAGCTAATGCAATCCATCAGTTGCTTTCTTTTTCTTTTAACTTTTTATTGTGAATTGAGCAAAGGTTTACAGACAAGATCATCATTTTATATTAAACAAAGTATATAATGTTTTATATCAGTGATTGCAATCCCTTCCACACAACAACAGATATCCCACTTCTTCCCTGCGGTTCCTATTTCTTTTCTACCCACCTTTCCATCCCTTCTCAATTTTACCCTTAAAATTGTTTCCCTTTTGATTTTGAATGATTGATCATTCTATCATTTATAGTGACCACACTTTACTAGTGTTGTTGTCTCCAGTATGTAACTATTTCTTGACTGAAACTTGGGCCGCAAGGGTGAGTTCATTTCCAGACCTGAATGGTGGTTGAGGATCATAGCCTCAGGTTCCTCCACTCTCTTTCTGACCAGTAATCCCGGTCTTTGAGTTTTGTTCCACATATTCTGCCATTCTATCTGGGACCTTTTAATATAATCCCTTTTAGAGCAGTTGTTAGTGGTAGCCAGGTTCCATCCAGTACTTCTGGGCTCAGTCATGAAGACTGATGTTTACATGTTCCAACAGTCTGTTGGACTAATTGATTCCAAGCCTTTTCAATTCTTACCAGTCCCCTTTCTTTCACACATAGAGAGATCCATAGCTGCACCATAGATAGCTACCTGTGAGCTTTTAACATCCCACATGCTACCCATCCATCGTCTTGGTGGTCTTTATCTGTGTAATGACAATTGACCATGGTGTCCCCTGAACCTGGTCCTGAGCCCCAGACCTAACAACTCATTGCCTCAAGATGTTTGATAATATCTAAGAAGCTTTCATCATTTTACCCACTATATGTGTTACCACATTTACAGTTGTGTTTGCAGGAAAGGTTAACAACCATGTACCAATATCTTCTTTCAAACTCATTTCTATCTATCCATCTTTATGGTAGGAGCTCTGGCAGCATAGTGGTTACAGATCGGACTGCTAACTTTAAGGTAAGCTGTTCGAAACTGCCATAGGTTCCAAGGGAGGAAGATGAGGCTATCTGCTCCCTGTAAAGATTTACAGCCTCGGAAACCCTATACAAGGTCGCTATGGGTCGGAACTGATTCGATGGCATTTAGCAACAACAACAACAACAACAACAACATCTTTATTGTGTTGGAGGAGAATACTGAAAGTGCCATGGGCTGCCAAAAGAACCAATAGATCTGTATTGGAAAAAGTGCAACCAGAATGCTCCTTGGAGGCCAGGATGGCCAAACTTTGTCTATAATACTTCAGACATATTATCAAGAAGGAACAGTCACTGGAGAAGGATATCATGTTTGGTAAGGTGGAGGATCAGAGAGAAAGAGGAAGACCCCTAGAGAGATGGATTGGCAAAGTGGCAGCATCAATAGGCTCAACCATGGCAATAATAGTGAGGTTGGCCCAGGATCGGGCAGTGTTTCGTTCGGCTGTACTTAAGGTATGAGTCAGTACCGACTTGATGGCACATCACAACAACAACAAATCTCTCTCTCTCTCTCTCTGGCTATCTATCTATCTATCTATCTATCTATCTATCTATCTATCTATCTATCATCTCACTCTACCTTCCATACTCATTCAGCCTGTGTCTCTATCCATGTATCTACCTGTAGAACATTGCCATTCTCAGGTTGTGTATATGTCCCTATTTACCTGTATTCTTTTTGGCCCTTGCATACCTTTCTGTGTCTTCACCTGTTTTCATTATTATTCTGACAATTTCCCTCTTCTTATGTACTGCCCTCTGCTTTCATGAGTGTTGATGGTGGATGCAAGCAAAATGAAGTCTGACAATTTCAATCCTTTCTCCATTTATCATGATGTTATTTATTGATTTATCTGTGAGGATTTTTACTTTCTTTACTTACCGAGTTTCAATCAGTAAGTATTTAAAGTCCCAATCTACATATTGCAGGTTGTGAATGAGCCTGCCTTCAGTCCTGATGCCATGTCCTCCATATAATCCAGTTTGTCAGGATATTTGCTCAGCATACAGATAAAAAAGCATGATGAAAAGATATAACCCTGGCACACACCTTTCCTGATTTTAAGCCATTCATATCCCCTTGTTCTGTTCTAACAACTGCCTCTTGGTCTGTGTACAGGTTGTTCATGAACACAATTAAGTATTCTGGAATATCCATTCTTCTCAATATTATCCATAGTTTGTCATGATCCACAGAGTTGAAATCCTTTACATAGTTAATAAACCATAAATAAACATTTTTCTGATATTCTCTGTTTTCAGTCAAGATCCATCTGATGTCAGCTGTGATATCCCTATTTCCCGTGACATCTTTTGAGTTAAGCTTGCATTTATGGCAGTTCCCTGTTAATGTACTGTTGCAAATGTTTTTGGATTATTTTCAGCAAAATTTTACTTGCATAGATACTGATATTGCTCAATGATTTCTGAATTCCATTGGATTACCTCTCTTTGGATTGGGCACAAATATGGATCTCTTTGAAACATTTGGATGGGTAGCTATCTTCCAAATTCCTTGGCCTACATGAGTGAGCAACCTCAGTTTGTTGAAAGATTTCAATTTGCATTCCATAAATTCCTGGAACCTTTTTGTTGTTGTTGTTATTGCCAATTTCTGCAGTGCAACTTGGACTTCTTCCTTCAATATCATTGTTTCTTGATCAATGCTACCTCTTGCAATGGTTGAATGAACATTGACCGATTATTTTTGATATAGTTAGTCTGTTTATTCCTTCCATCATGTTTTGATGTTATCTACATCATTCAATAATTTCCCCATAGAATCTTTTAATATTGCACGTCAAGGCTTGAACTTTTTTCTTCAGTTCTTTCAGTTTTAGAAATACGGAGCATGATTTTCCCTTTTTGTTCTGTAATTCCTGGTCTTTGCACATTTCATCATAACGTCTTCCATTGGCATAAATTTTCTTATGGAATCTCTTCTTGGCAGATGGTGTGTGTGTCTCATTGAAAAGAGAAGCATTGAAAAGTGTTAGTGGGCTCACTTCTCTCATCTTCACTGCCATCAAGTACATTTTGACTCAAAACAACCTTATATAGGGTTACTGAGGCTGTAAATCTTATGGGGACTGAAAGTTTCATATTTTTTTCTGAAGAGAGACTGGTGGATTTGAACCACTGACCTTGTGGTTAGCAGTCTAGAACTTATCCTACAATGCCACACCAAGGTTCCTTGATCAGTAGTCTAATAGTTGTGGAGTCCTGCTGTGGTGCTGTAGGATAATGCACTGGATCACAAGGTCAGTTTGAACCACAAGATCAATGGTTCAAAGTCAAAACTTACCAGCTGTTCCTTGGAAACCCTATGCAAGATTGCTATGAGTTGGAACCAGCTCTATGGCACTTAATGACAACAACACGGATGTGAAATGGTGGTAGAGTCCTGTAATAAAACTCTAGAGAGACTCTGGAGACAAAAAAGAGGGTATTTTCCTTTGGAGAGATCTGGCCTCCTTGTCAGAAGAAGATAAATGCATGTAACCCAAGTTTTGTCTTCACTTACATAGGCTGATAGCATGATAAATGAATAAGAGAAGACATGATGACGTGGCATACAGTAGGTTGTTTTGCTATTCCATTCCATTCAAACTGAACCATCCAGAAAGTGGTCTGGTAATCAAGAGAAATTGAAACTAAAATCTTGTGGATGGAGGAGTGAAAATCTAATCCACAAGCTAACTTGCATTTTCAAATGTCCTGAATCATTAAATGTTGACCTATTAAAAAAGTTATAGTTGTAATTTATCAACAACTCAGCACCTTCAATATGTTCAAAGCAATCCAGTGAGTTCAGTTTTACTTTATGTTCCCAGTGATATGGTAAACTCCTTTGAGTGTAGGGATTATATGCAATAATGGCATGATTTCCCATAGGAAGCACACAAGACATATATGTTAATTTTTAATGATGAGCAAGGGCTGAATCTATTCCTTTAGGAGTGATAGGGAGACTGGAGTTTCTCTCTCTGCTGAAATGTGTTCTCCATTAGCCCAATCTGAAAAGAGCTGAATCTTAAAACCAAAACTAAATGAAGACTCTTAGTCTTAGACTGGAAAAGAATCTCTTGGATAACCTTCTATTTAATGCATGGGTACCCTAATGTTAAATCTGTATCGTTTGACTTATTTATTAAGAATCTTTTCACTTCTTTTTGCTTCTTCTGAGTTGTGATATAATTCCCAGAAGACTGAATTCAGCTTGTATTCAGTAGTTAGTATTTGGCTGCTAACCCAAAGGTCAGTCATTGGAACTCACCCACTTCTCTCCCAGAGAAAGATATAGCAATCTATTTTTGTAATGATTTAAAGCCTTGAAAACATAATGGGGTCAGTTTTCTAGACATGGTGTGACACTGTAGGATAAGCACTGGATTGCTAACCTAAAGATCAGTGGTTCAAACATACCAGCTGCTCTCTGGAAACCCTATACACTGTTGCTATGAATTGGAACTGACTTAACAACAACATAGGTTTGCAATGAGTTAGCATTGACTCAATTGTAATGAGTTTGGTTTGGTATGAACTGAGATCTGAGAGGCTCTGAAAGTTTCCCCATTAATGTACAGATTTGTTGCAGTTGACTGAGAGAGATTAAATTTCTACAAATTAAAGCTATTCGCTTAATGACATAAGAGGGAAGAGAATCAACCTGTTCCCACCTATTGGTCCTTAGAATTACTAGATCTCATCTGTAAATTGAGAAATTGGGCCATGAGACTATTGCATTTTATCTTTAGTGCACATTAGAATTACCTAGGGAACTTTAAACACATACTGATGTTTGGTTCCCATCCCAGAGATTTTAATTTAATTGGTAATGATGCTTCCTGGAAATCTATAAAATTTAAAGTTCTAATGTGCAATCAAATTTGAGAACCACTGTAGAAGAGAACTCCAAGGTAATTTCTAGTTCTAACATTCAGAGACTAGGTGCCATAGAACTGGTCCCAACTCATAGTGACCCGATGCAAAACAGAACAAAACCCCACCTGGTCCAGCATCATTATCATAATTGTTATATTTGAGCCCACAGTTACTACCACTATGTCAAGCCGTCTCATTAGGGGTCTTCCTCTTTTTTGATGACCTTCCACTTGGCCAAACATGATGTCATTCTCCAGGGACTGTTTCTTCACTAAAACATTTCCCAAGTACAAAAGACAAAGTCTTGCCATCTCAGCTTCTAAGGAGCAGTCTGGCTGTACTTCTTCCAAAACAGATTTGCTTGTTCTTCTGGCAGTCAGTCCATAGTTCTCCAGCACCATAATTAAAATGCATAGATTCTTCTATTGTCTTCCTTATTGCCCAAGATTCACATGAATATGAGGCAAATGAAAATACCATGTACTGGGTCAGGCTCATATTAGCCCTCAAAATGTCATCTTTACTATTCAATATGTTAAAGAGGTCTTTGAAGAAGATTTGTCTAATAGAACATATCACTTGATTTCTTGACTGCTGCTTCTATGATTGTTTATAGTGAATCCAAGCAAAATGAAGTCTTTGACTACTTCATCCTTTCCTCCATTTATCATGATGTTATTTATTGGTCCGGTTTTGAAGATTTTTGTTTTCTGTATATTGAAGTTCAATCCATACTGAAAGGGTTGTAGTCTTTAATCTTATTCAGTAAGTACTTCAAGTCCTTTTGGTAAAGGGATACAGCACAGATGTACACCTTTCCTAATTTTAAACCATTCAGTGTCTTTTTTATTTTTTTTTATCTAGCCACTCTTTCTTGGTCTTTGTACAGATTCTTCATGAGCACAATTAAGTGTTTTGGAATGATCATTATTCACAATGTAATCCATAGTTTATATTCTATACACTTGAATGCCTTTGAATAGTCAAGAAAGCATAAGTAAATCTTTCTGGTATTCTCTACTTTTCGGCCAAGATCCATCTGATGTCAGCAATAAATCCCCAGTTTAAGTTCTCTTCTGAATCTAGTTTGAATTTCTGATAGTTCCTGTTAATGTAATGCTGTAATCATTTTGAATTATCTTCAGCAAAATTTTACTTGTAGGGCAAGGCAACAATAGAGGACTAGGCAGAAATGCTACACAGACCCTCAAGAACAAAGATACAGAAAACCAAGTGAAACAGATGCAGATGATAGTCTTAGAACCCTGAATTTAAGATGAAGGGATAGAAAAATGGATTGGATTCTTTTTAGGGGAGTAAACTGAACAGATATTATCAAATAAAAGAGACAGACTGGTGATCTGTACCAGCTGACCAGACATGGAACAACCATCTTAAACCATCTTAAACTTTGGTAAGTGTCTCTGAGACAAGGCAGTGTATTGATATTGCAGAAGCATATAGGTAACTCATGGAGATAAAGGTACATTTTTTTTTCTTGTTCTCTACATTACCCTGGGAACCATGTGACCAACTCTCACCCACACACACCCTCAGTGAAGCTCTTGCTTTCCCAGCAATTGGAATCACATGCCAGTGAATGATACAGTTGTGAGCCACATCCAAATGAGTTGGGAGTTATCCAAACAAATCCCAGAACCTGGATATAGATGAGCTCTGTTCCAAATATGCAAAGCTAGTCCTGGACTAGCCCTAATTGTAAAAGTTGTTGAACAGATGTGGGATGGGGTACAAGGAGTGGAGAAGGGACAGATGATCTGTGCTGGCTGGCCATGCATGGCACAGCCATTTTGAATTTTTGCTGGTGGCTTTGAAGGCAAAAGTTAGCTGATGGTGCAGAGGGACACTGCTTATTGGCAGAGTAAATTATTTTCTAGTACCCCACATTACCCTGGTGACCAGAGATGTTGCCGGTCTCACCTACATAAACTCCCAGTGAAACTCCTGTTCTCTGGACATATGGAGCTGAATGTTGGCGAACTGTGCAGTTGTGAACCACAGAAAAGTGAGCTGACACCTAGCAGCAACAACCCCAGGAGCTGGAATCAGGTGTGGCCTGCACCAGACCTATAGAATTGATTCTGACCTGTCCTGTCTTAGTGGGAATTCTCACTTTTGGCTGCCTTCTAGGATAGAAGAACAATGATCCCCTATTTCATTTGTAACCTATACAAACTACTTACTTCCATGTTGGGTGGCCAAACAGACAACACCTAGGACTCTAAGAACTCCTTCTAGGTCTGGAAGTGTCATTGTCTTATTTATCCCTTGCCCACCCACCACATGAACTCCTTGGCTGGCAGAAGACCACTGAAATTTCTCCTTCCTGAGTCTGACACCTACCTAGTTTTTCCCTTTATTATTATTTTACATTCTTTCCTCCTCCCTTTACCTTTCCTTGCTTTTATACTTTCTATCTCTGCTTTTATTTTTGTTCTTTTTATTTTGCTTCTCTTGCTCCCATTCTGTTTATTTTCCCAACCCCCATTTTTTTCTCTTGATTTTTCTTTCCTAGTCTCTAGTCTCTTTCTCCTTTCTCTTCCTTATCACTAACTGTGGTTAGTTCTTTTTACTGTCTTTCTCATTTTTTCCAGTTTCTTTCTCTTTTCTGATTTTTATATTCTTTTTCTAGCTGTTGTCTACTTTTTTCGCTATTTTCTTGTTTTTGTTTTTTAATTTTTTTTCTCTAGTGTGTGTGATTTTTCTTCTTGTCTCAACCAGTAGGGGGCAGCAACCAAGTCCATATAGCTCAGCCACAACCATAGACTTTACAACCCCGTTCTCTGGGCAAGAGCCAATATTAGTTACTGTACATCTAATTTACAACAAGAACCAACATCATCCACCAGTATTTTAAATACCAACAGGGTCACCCATGGTTTCATTGGGACTTCTAGACTAAGACAGACTATTATTGACAGAAAGATTGAGGAAAACAAGACAGGAATAAGCAAAATAGCTAAAGGATTGGAAACAATATAAAACTTGTAAATAGAAATACAAAAGATTAATATTAAGGTTTCAAAATCCAACAATAAATTAAAAGGGCAAAGAAGTAGATTTCAATCGATGGAAGCCTGAATTAGTGAGCTTGAAGATAAATCTCTCAATACTAGTAAGCTAAAAAATACTACAAAAGAAAGAGGGAAAAAAAATAAAAAGAAATCCTAAGATTCATGTAGAACACCAAGAAGGGGTGATCAGAATTCTAGAAAAATAATATAAAAAGAAAAGCACAAAAATGTAATTGAAGAGTTATTGGAAGGAAACTTCACTAATATCATGAAAGATGAGAAGATAGGTTTCAAAAAGCTGATCGAACCCTAAACAGGATAGAACTAAAAAAATAGAAATCACAAATATATATCATAATGAAACTCTCCAAAAAGACCTATTGGTAATTATGCTGAATGTCCATGGATTAAATGTACCTGTCAACAGACAGATCAGTAGAATGGATAAGAAAATTGAGACAAGAGATATACTTTACCTACAAAGACAAAAATAGACTAAAGAGTCATTGGATGCAAAAATATATCAAGCTAATGGCATTAAAAAGTAAGCAAGAATACTGTCAATATTAATTTCTGATAAAATAGAATTTTTAGGCAAAAATCAGCATAACAGAATAAGAAGGACATTTGTTGTTGTTGTTAAGTGCCGTCGAGTCGGGTCAGACCCATAGCGACCCTGTACAGGGTTTCCAAGGGTGTAAATCCTTACGGGAGTAGAAAGCCTTATCTTTCTCCAAAGGCCAACTGACTAATAGAACATAGTCATGAAACATATCCAATGAAAAAACCTCAAAATACATAAATGTTAATAGAATTGAAGAAAGAAATACATACCTCTACAATAATAGTAGGCTATTTTTAAACACCATTTTGTTGAAGGGCAGAACACATAATGAAACTCAACAAAGACACAGAATTAAACAATATGATTAACCAACTTTACTGCATAAATGTATACAGAGCACTCAATCCAACAACATCCCAACACACATTGTTTCCCAGCACACATGGGACATTTTAGAGAATATATCATACGTTAGGTCACAAATCAAGCCTCAATCAATCTAAAAATAGGAAAATACTACAAAGCATCTTTTCAGATCACAATTCTATAAAATTAGAAATCAGTAAGGAAATCAAGGAAAATCATCAAATACATAGAAATTAAATGATACCCTGCTGAAAAACTACTAGGTAATACAAGAAATAAAAAATGAAATATTAAAAATTTCCTTGAATTAAATGAGAGCAAAAATACAACATACCAAAATCTTTGGGGTGCAGCAAAAACAGTGCTTAGAGGGCAATTTTTAGTGAATAAAAGGCATATATCCAAAAAGAAGAAAGAACAAAAATCAATGTATAGTGCAACATCTCCAACAACAAATCTAAAGAAGAGCATCAGAGTAAGCCTAAAGCTACCAGATGAAGAGAAATATTAAAGATTAGAGTAGAAATAAGTGAAATAGAAAAACAGATAAACAATGGAAGTAACAAGACATAAAGTTAGTTCTTTCAAAGGATTAATAAAATTGATAAACTACTGACAGACAAATCTAACAAAAGAAAAGAGTTAGAAGATGCATCAAAAATGAAATTTGCGATGTCACAACAGAACCAACAGAAATTTCCAATAAATTTGAAAATCTAGAAGAAACGGACATTAAAAAAAACAAAACAATACATGGCCTACCTAAACTAATACAGACTAAATTAGGAAACTTGAACATACTTATAACTCCTGGCATGACACTGTAGGTCAGCACTGGACTGTGAACCACAAGGTCAGCAGTTTAAACCCACCAACTGCTCCTTGGAAACCCTATACAGGTTTGCTATGAGTCAGAACCAGCCCGACAGCACTTAACAACAATTTAACACCAGAAGAACTTGGTCAGGTCATTAAAGAAACATCTGACAAATTAAGTCCTGACCCAGATTCTACTCAAACTATTTCAGAATATAGAAAAGGATGGAAAATCCTTTAATTTATTTTGCGAAATGAGCATAACTCTCATAGCCAAACCCTGCAAAAGCATCACTAAAAAAAGAAAATTACAGATCAATATTTCTCATGACTATAGATGCAAAAATTCTCAA